>NW_015169818.1:223087-231881 GCF_001447785.1 Gekko japonicus | reverse complement strand
CGTTGTGTGTGAGTACGTATTGGGGGGGGGGCGTGCACATCTGTCCTCATAGAGAAGGGAGAGCTTGTACCTGAATAAAACTTGGTCTTAAAAGTGCCACTGGACTGTTTTGGACCAGGGGGCTGGGGGGAGCTCTGCAGCTTACCTGGCTGCTTCTTGCTCTGACTGAGGGCTGCTGGGAGCAGGGGGCGGGGCTTGTTGCATGTGCCCGCCCCCTGGGCTCTCTACTGCCGGAGCTCCACTCCTGTGCGCTCCAGCAGGAAATGACCCTTGGTAATCGCTACATCTGAATGGGTTTTTGATTTGAATATAAAGAGATGCAATGTAATCTCAAATACAATTTCACTAGAAAATCTTCAAAACATTCAAATTGAAGTTGCCCATACATTTTGCCTTAAAGTGGAAATTCCAGTCAAAATTAAAATTCGGAGATTGAAGGAACTGGGGACTCTGAGGGGCCTGGCAACCCTATGGCGATCCCACCAAGGACCTTCCAAGGCAAGCGAGAAGAAGAGGTGGTTTGCCACTGTCTTCCTCTGCAGAGTCTCCCTTCGTGGTCTCCTATCCAAGCACCGGCCCTGCTGAGCTTCTGAGATTTGACAAGATTGGTGTGCTGTCTTCCCTCTCCAATTCTGCATTAGGAACCCACAATCTTCCAGAACCTTCCCTGTGTAATAAAAACAGAGTGCTGTCAACGTATAGGTTTTGATGACTTTGCAATGAAATACCCCCCCCATCCCAACCTCTGGGCATTTCCACAACAGCCTATTAAGAATTCAGTTTGGTTTATGTCACAAACAATGCCATAAGAGAGTAAATTATGCATCCTACAGATTTGTTTTGCAAGCAAGAAACAGCCTCATAGCAAAATCCCTAGAAGTGCCAACACTTAGGGTTGCTCCTCACATCTCAGTCTAAAGACTAAAAGTGAGTTTTCATGTCTTTGAGAAGTATTGCAAGCATCTTGTCCATAGGGGTAATCATCCACGCTTGGGTCCAGGCCAGGCTTGTGAACCGCTAGGCCCTTTAATGGAATCTGGGAACTCAACAGACCGTCTGGGAGCCAGACATCTCCACTATCCATTCCGACAAAACACCTTCCCTTCCTTTCAAGTCATCCCGAGCCTCCCGTCGGTAACAGGAGACACGCCCGCCAGTTTCTGTAATTCAGTCTCTTCCCGGGCCTTCACAAACAGCTCCACGTCCACACCAATGTTCCCTCTAAGCTGTGGAGTCTTGTGAGCAAAAATTCTGCTTTGTGAGCTACTGGCATTAAAGTTGTGAGTGAGCGATTTGGCCGCTGCGTAAATCAGTTTGCTCTGGAGCCCTTCTTCCTGAGCGAAGACAACAATGCGTGAGCCGGAGGCTAAAAAATTGTGAGCTAGCTCATGCTAACTTAGCTTAGAGGGAACACTGCTCCACACAACCATTATGTGAATCATCTTGCCGCCTTACCTTAATTATGACCTAAAGACACAGGCTGTAACACAGGTGGGACTTTGTGACACTGTTTTTTTTTAATTCATATCCCTAGTTTTGAGGACACATTTTAGGACACTATTGGGATACTGGGATGCCTCTTGTGTCAACGCCAAGTGCTCACTGTAAATTAACATGTTATTGGGACACAGGACTAAACCAGAGTAGGCAGTGGGAACTCCATGCCCGAAATTCCCACTAGTGCTCCCAGCATTTTTTAAAAGTCCAATTTTCAGGGTACTTCGGGACCTGATTGGGATTAAAGTTTGCCAAACCCAAGGTGGGATCTTAGGATCCCCCATAATTACAGCTCATCTCCAGACTACAGCTATCAGTTCCCCCACAGAACATGGATGCTTTGGGGGGGGGATGCTGTGGCATTGTATCCCCCTGAGCTCCATGTCCTCCCCAGGCTCCATCCCCAGATCTCCAGGACGTTCCCAACCTGGATCTGACAACCCTAACCCGCCATCCCCCTCTGGTGGCCAGGGGGGACCTGGCAACCCCAGTTCTGTGAAATAAGTCTCCATTTCAATGGAAGGCCATCCCCAGTTATGGAGATGGATGAGTTTGGGGTAGGATCGCAAGTCCCTAGGTAGCAGCTGGAGATCTCCTGGGATTATAACTGATCTCCAGGTGATAGAGATCCGTTCACCTGGAGAAAATGGCCACTCTGGAAGGTGAACTCTATGGCACTAGACCTTACTGAAGTCCCTCCCCTCCCCAAACCCCGCCCTCCTCATGCTCCACCCCCAAAATTCCCAGGTATTTCCCAACACAGAGCTGGCAACCCTAGGTTGGGGTGTGCAGTGTTGGCATGAATGGGTATTATACGCCATATACCCACCTTCTCCCTGGAAACTAATTTTAGCTGGTAATTGAGCACAACTTTTTTGATAGCCGGGAAGGAGCACTTTAGAAAACAACCCCGTGTTATCTGTGAAGGCTCCTCATTCACTCTGCGACTTCATGAGGTATTCTCCTCTCTTACCTCTCCACTCTAAGCCCGAGTACTCAGCAATAACAAGCTAAAAGCCTGTCACATCTGAACAGCACTTTGAATACCTTTAAAAAAAAATCGTTGGAATCTGCTTTTGTTCTATGTCGAAATTTATCTCTACTGTACAGCCCTTAGCATTGCAACTAATGGTGACAATCTGTCCCCCTTCCCCCCCAAACCACTTGTAAATGTGAAAGAGACACGGAGACACGGGGGCGGGGGGTATTTTTAAAGAGAGAGTCTCTTTGGCAGAGCTATTGCCAAGTTAGTTGGCACTGCCTGGTAGATGGAAATCGGGCCTTGTGGTAAATGCATACTGGCCTTTCCTAACAGGGACAAACGGAACTTTCCATCACACCAAGCAAAAAGTAGGATGTGTTTCCATCCCCAGACTTTCGAGATAGAAACGGGCTATCCGTCTGGGAGATTTTGGAGAGCCACTTCCCGTTTTTCATGGCAGGTGTGTTTTACCACCTATGTATGCAAAGTGTGCGGCAGAAGTGTGCGGCTCCTCAGAACATGTTTCTCAGTGTTCCCCCGTCTTTTCTGGAAGCCAGTGTCTCCCTTTCACACTTTCTGACTGTGAGTAGCAGACCAGTACAGAGGTGGCAAAAGACAGCTGCGCGATGTGTGGATCACTCCTCAGAAGTCCAACTACCTGGGCCAAAAAGAGAGAGAAGATGTTTTAAATTGTTTACTGCAGCAGTGTCATGGAATATATATTTCATTTACTGGTGCCATTACAGAGATCCTTGAAAAGGCCCAGAAAATGTACATGGGGAAATTTAAAAGGCATTTTCGGTGGCGGCTCCTACCCGGTGGAAGGAGCTCCCGGAAGAGATCCGGGCCCTGCGGAACCTCTCTCAGTTCTGCGGGGCCTGCAAGACGGAGCTCTTCTGCCAGGCCTTTGAGTAGGAGCCGCCGCCACCACTATTCCACCTTTGCCCACTATGCTCTGGCGTATTAACATCATGATTGCCTGCCCCCCCAAGGGGGGAGCAAGGCGCCTAGGCACGGCTTAGATTATAAGATCTTAGGAAGTAGTTTGGAAGTTAAGATCTACCCATCTTGTCTAAATCTGTTTGTAAATTTGTTATTGTATTTTATTGTAATGTACTGTTTTTAAACTATGTGTTTACTGTTTTAACCTCGGCACATGGTGCCCTTGTTAGCCACCCTGAGCCTTCAGGGTAGGGCGGGATATAAATTCAAATATAAATAAAATAAATAAATAAAAAGGTACCCAAGGGTCCCATGACGTTTCCCCCCTTGTGCTTCTCTCTGGCTGTGGCAGGGACGCAGGGCTCTTTTTCCTGTGACTTGCACTTCCTGTGCTGCCTGCACTTCCATATGCTCAAGACAAATGTTCTTCAAGGAGCCCAAGTGCAAGCAGAACTGGAAGGAGAGGAAGTGAGGGCCATAGCAAGGGAAAGTGAAAGGGGACAGGGGAATAATGACAGAAGAACATAAGAAGAGCCCTGCTGGATCAGACCAAGACCGATTTCCCACAAGCCGCTGCTCCGCCCTCGCTCTTACCTTTCCCCCAATCGTATGTGTCAATTTCCCACTATTTGCCGTGCAGCTGCATTTTGCCCCACAGCTTCACCCGATTTCCCCCGCGTCTACTCTATCCTGTTTTTGTTGTGTGTGACGCGGAGCGGGGGGCGGGGGGGGGGGGGGGGGGATCGGGCAAAGTTGCGGAGCAAAATGTGGCCGTGCAGCAAATACTGGGAAATTGACACATACAATCAGGGGAAAGGGAAGAGCGAGGGTGGAGCAGCGGCTTGTGGGAAATCGGTCCAAGGGTCCCTCTAGCCCAGCATCCTGGCTCACACAGTGGCCAACCTGTTCCTCTGGATGGCCAACAACAGGGCAATATGTCATATAAGCCACAGCATGATAGGGCTGTAGCCAGGATTTTTTTGGTTTGTAAGGATTTTTTTTTTCTTGCGTGGCACCCATTACATAGACATTGGGGTTCTTAAACTGTAATTACAGGGGATCCTCAGGTCCCACCTGGAGTATGGCATCCCTACCCCCCCCATGCAGGTTGATGCAAAACAAGACAAAGCAAAACAACAACAACAAAAACCCACGAGTAAACTTCACCCTACTGGGTGGGCGGGCGCAGTCAGAGCAAGAAGCAGCCAGGTAAGCTGCAGAGGCCCCCCCGGCCCAAAACAGTCCAGTGGCACCTTTAAGACCAGGTTTTATTCAGGTACAAGCTCTCCCTCCTCTGCAAAGACAGATCTGCATGTTCTCCCCCCCCCCCAATAGCTAGCAATCCAAAACAGTCCACTGGAGCCTGAGCGGTGCCTGTTGCCTTCTGACACACTTCTGGTGATGTCAGGGGGTGTGGCATATGCAAATATGTTATGCTAATGAGCTCCTGCACCTCTTTTTCTATTAAATTACCCCTGGTTAGCCCTAGACAGTTCATCCTGTCTTTATGGGTAACTGTGGGAAATTAAGCAAACTGGGATTATGAAAACCCAAGTGGTCACAAACTTAAGCATTTAAAGTCTGGTGTCATAGTGGAGGTGGCAACAAAGAAATCATATTTCCTCCCCAACATCACAGCTACTAAGAGTTGTCTAATGAAGATGCTACAGGTAGTCAGGAATTTGATTCAGTTGTCAATGCAAGAAGTGGTTAAACAGCTGCCTGGAATCAGTAATGGTCTAGATGAGGGTGAATAAATCAAACTCAAGCGGGGGGGGGGGGAAATGGAAGGGGAATGCCTGTCTTAGAAACACCGTGTGATGTAGCAGTTACAAAGTATTGGACTAGGGTCTGGGAGACCCAGGTTCGAATCCCCACTCTACCATGGAAGCCTGCTGGGTGGCCTTGAGTCACTCACACGGATAAAGAGAGCAAGGGGGTAACGTTTCATTAAGCTTTTCTATTTTATTCTGACACCTGACACATGCTTTAGTTCAAACACTAAATCCATGAGATTAGTCCTTCCTAATAACAGTTTTTTACAGGAGTGTTTAATGTTTTATTGTGTTGTCCACTGCTCTGAAAAGCAGCCAGCCAATCTTGTAAATCAATGAATCGATAAAACAGAGATAATCACATTAAACTTACAAGTGAAACACTCAGATTTCATTCTTCTCCTGAGCCATAAAACATTCGATACTTTGAACCACAGTAAGAGAAACCCAGAGAATGAACTCTTATTGACTATATATCTATAATCCTCACAGTTTCTGGGCAACCTCCGATATTCCCATGTACAGCGCACATCTTAATAAACAGATTAAATCGTCTTGGGGCCAAGGGTTTTCACATATTCCCCAGGCTGCCGCTGGAGTTCATCTGAAGTTAAAAAATCCAGCTCATTTTGAAGTTTCGCACACCTCCACGTGAATAACTGTAGACTTCTGTGTAAGATGATGTCACACTCCAAACAGTCGAAGCATATGAGCGATGATGACCTTTATAAAGTCTCAGATACTAGGCAAGAGTCTGGCTAGTGGAAACCCCAGAGACCAATCTGATCTTTTCTCATCCCCCCCACCCCAAGCGTCTTCTTTTTAAATTAAGACGAATTTTCCCCACAATGATTTCGCCCTCATTCGCTGATGTGGAGATTAATAATCCAAAGTAAAGGTAAAGGTTCCCTTGCTCGAAAGCCAGTCGAGTCCGACTCTAGGGTTGCGGTGCTCATCTCCGTTTCAAAGCCGAAGAGCCAGCGCTGTCTGAAGACGTTTCCGTGGTCATGTGGCTGGCATGACTAAACACCAAGGTGCACAGAACGCTGTTACCTTCCCACTGAAGCGGTACCTATTTATCTACTTGCAATTTCTTGCTTTCGAACTGCTAGGTTGGCAGGAGCTGGAACTAGAGATGGGAGCTCACTCCATCATGCGGCACCCGGGTCTCGAACTGCTGAACTACTGACCTTCCACAGCCTGCAGTTCAGTGTCTTAACCACTTGAGCCACCGCAGTCCCTTAAATGTAAAGCCATCTTCCTACTCATCCATCCACTTTAAAAAATATATATGGACCACTGTCATATCCTGCTTTCTTACTTATCCCCTCCCCCCCAAATTTGCTACCCTGAATTTCACTGTCCACTAAATGATCTATTTATATCTGACTGGAATCAAGCTTCTGCTGGGTAGCTATCGGCAGGTGTAAATCCAATATCGTAAGATGGATCCATTAGTATCTGAACGCTATTAACGGAGCCACGAGGACGGAGCCCATTTTCCCCATTCCAGAGGATGAGGAACGGCTCTCTCGTTGCAGGAAAGTATTCGATCACATCTGTCGGTACTCGAATGCACGGGTAACTACGGTCCTGTTTGCGGCTGTATGGAAATGAGCTTTTGCCAGCCAACATTGGTTCAATTAGGAGAATCACCTTGGCTGTAACACCTTTCCCCCCCCTTTTTCCCTCAGCCTTCATTAAGCATTCAAACAGAATTGCTGAAAGAGCATTCTTATATTCCTGCAAAGAGCATAGGCTCAAATGCCAAATAGTGTGTGTGTGTGTTTTTTAAAAAGTAATTTAAAGAAGCTTTGAATAAACTGCATGCATTTCTTAGTTTAAGGTAAACACCAGAAGCTGAGCAGGGTTGTCCCTGGTTAGTACTTGGATGGGAGACCACCAAGGAAGCCCAAGGTTGCTTTGCAAAGACAAACTGCCTCCGAATTTCTCTTGCCTTGAAGGCCCTACTGGGGTTGCCATAAGCTGCCTGCGACTCGACGACATTTTCCACCACCAGGCTTTAGACTGC
Organism: Gekko japonicus; assembly: GCF_001447785.1. Taxonomy (NCBI): domain Eukaryota; kingdom Metazoa; phylum Chordata; class Lepidosauria; order Squamata; family Gekkonidae; genus Gekko; species Gekko japonicus. Next base: position 224,653 of record NW_015169818.1, on the reverse strand, counting down.
AATACTGCTTAGAGCAGCAAGCCGTGGGGAACGATCACAGTGGTTGACTCCCATTTTAATACAGTCCTAACCAGGGGTCATTTCATAGAAAAAGAGGTGCAGGACCTCATTAGCACAACTCATTAGCATAACTCATTTGCATACACCACACCCCCTGACATCACTGGAAGTGTGTCAGAAGGCAACACCCACCGCTCAGGCTCCACTGGACTGTTTTGGATTGCTAGCTATTGGGGGGGGGTGCAGATCTGTCCTCGCAGAGGAGGGAGAGCTTGTACCTGAATAAAACTTGGTCTTAAAGGTGCCACTGGACTGTTTTGGACCGGGGGGCCGGGGGGGCTCTGCAGCTTACCTGGCTGCTTCTTGCTCTGACTGAGGGCTGCTGGGAGCAGGGGGGGGGGCTTGTTGCATGTGCCCACCCCCTGGGCTCTTTACTGCCGGAGCTCTGCTCCTGTGCGCTCCTGCAGGAAATGACCCCTGGAACATTTATAGTGATTTACTGAACAATATCATTAAAAAGTACTCTGCCCCAAGGAATTTATAAAATGTGTGTGGGTGACAATACAGGGAAGGACATGAAGGAAGGAGGTGAGCAGCCATGTTGGTCTGAATAACAGAACAGCAGAATAAAGCAAAAGGCTTGGGGGTGTTACCCTATGGGTATATGGCAGAGTATTTAACCTAGGGCCTTGGCAGGGCTTCCTCGCACTCCCGCTGGCCTTGCAGGTCCACTGCCGGGCCCCTGATGTCAGGGGGTGTGGCATATGCTAATGAGTTATGCTAATGAGTTCCCCTAGCTCTTTTTCTACGAAATGACCCCTGGGCCCTTGAGCATGTTTTGTTTTGTTTTTTGCACTGTACTTATTATCTTGCTATATGTTCCGCACTTATTGATCCCTTGTTGAGAGAGCAAGCAGGGAAATCTGATGAATGCAAAATTATTATTTTTATTATCTACTCGGAACGAAATTGTGAATGAAACTGTGGCCAAGTTTGTGTACCTTGCAGCTAGGAGGCGAGCGATGTATCAGCAGACAGGGCATTGAGTGTTCCGAATGTTTCATCCCCGTTATAATTCGGTTGTTACGCCAATAAAGGTTGTTTGTTTGTTTAACAGAACAAAGTCTGAGTCCAGTCACACCTTTAGGACCAACAAAGTTTCATTCTGGGTATAAGCTTTTGAATGCACTTCTGAAGAAGTCTGCCTGCACATGAAAGCTGATGCCCAGAATTAAACTTTGTTGGTGTTCAAGGTGCCGCTGGACTCAAACTTTGAAGGGAGGAGAGTTCAAGTAAAGGAGCAAATATGAGTCCTAAGTTTGTTTGAAGGAAAGCTATTCCATAAGCCGCAGTTACCAAGGGTGTCCCACAACTGCACCGATTTTCAAAGGCAAATCCCTGAATGCCAGCTGTATTCAGATTTTACCCAAATGATCATCAGAGAGGAAGAGATTAGGTTAGGTTGTCACTGTATGATGACTTGAGAATCACCTGTCTTGAATTAAGTGACTCAAATGGAAAAGGAAAGAATGGGGGGGGGGGGAGAGGCGCTAAGACTGCTACCTG
>NW_015169818.1:221673-223046 GCF_001447785.1 Gekko japonicus | reverse complement strand
GCATGTAAAATGGAGGTATTAAAATACCATTTAGAGTTCCTATTTTGATTTTTTTTTAAATTAGTGATAATATATACACACACCTTTTTGTGTCACCCCCCCCACACACACACACACGTATGGTGTTTTGAGTTATTCTCAACCTAAAAGGGATTCTTGGAAAATAACAAGCAACTCTGTGAAGTAATGAAAAAGAAATGCAAGAGAAACTCCAAAGGGCAAGCTCCCTGCCAATTTGTGTACATGGGGCTGGCTCTCAAGATACACCCCTAATAAAAAAGCTAGCTAACGACATTTATATGCATCCCCATTTATCTTGATGTCATCTTGACACGGCGAGATCCAACTTTTAATAAAGTTGTCTTAGTCGCTGGCAGAGGGAAGAGTTGCTGAATGCTCATATTTACTGTTAAAGAGCAGAAGGTTAATAGGTTCAGCCTTGTCATTTTCTGCATGTCAGGGGATGGAATTTAATATTGTACTGATGGTGGGCGCTTTCTTATTGGAAGTCGTACGCAACTGCAGTGTTATCTCTCAGAAGGAGTACAGGCTGGATTGCTCCGCAGTGATTTTGGGCGATGCATCAGTCTGCACTAGCTATGTCACCCATGTGATTCTCCCGGCATGAATAACATTTGGAAATTTCGCTCTTGTGCAGCATCAGTTGACAACACTTGGAGATACCTTGTATGTCACAGAAGTACATGCTTGCAGAGCAAATGCATCCACAGTTTCCAAGGGCAGCTAGATTTGACTCTTGAAGCACTTTAGAGACCAACAAGGAATTTGGGAAATAAGCTTTTGGGAGTCAAAGCTCTGATGACAGGAGCTGATGAAGGGAGTTTTGACTTTCAAAAGCTTATACCCCAAAAATCTAGTTGCTCACTAAGGTGCTATTGAACTCGAATCTGAAGCAGTCCATCCGTCCATCCGTCCATCCATCCGTCCGTCCGTCCATCCATCCATCCATCCATCCATCCATCCATCCATCCATCCATCCATCCATCCACCTACAGAGATAGTTTCAGAGGGTAGCCATGTTGGTCTCTGGTGGATCAGTTAGATTCAAGTCCAGGACCACCTCAGAGAACAACCCAGAGTTTAGCCAGTATAAATTTGAAGTCGAGGAGGAAGGGGGCCCTTTTTTATATTACTTTTTTATACTGCATCTCATCCGAATTGGGATATGGCGAGTGAGGCCCGCTTTCTGTTCCAGAGCCTAACACAAAGGTCAATGAGATTGGAAGATGGTCACTCTCAGTGCAGTCATTAATACAAAATCTGGTAATACAGTCTCTCAATTCAAGGGAAGAAATTTTGTAATCTCCCACACTTAGGGTTGCCAAGTCGTCCCTCAAGCCGCGGGGGGGGGG
>NW_015169818.1:210347-221602 GCF_001447785.1 Gekko japonicus | reverse complement strand
GGATGACCGCGGCCCCGCCCCCGGCGCGCCCGGCGGGGCTGCGTCACTTCCAGGTGACGTGCCGACGCCAGGCACGTCCCGTGCATTGAGGGTGGGGTTCCCCCTGGGGACCGATCCGCTGGCGGTGGGGAACGGGCCTCTGGGGCGGGGGGTTCCCCTGACCCCCGGGGGGACTTGGCAAGTGTAACCACACTACATCCTTGAGAAGAGACAAATGTAAACTCAGAGAACAAGATTTTTGAGCTGTGAGTGTCCGCGAGTTAAAGTTCCCTTCATCAGATCCATACCCACAGTGTTGCATGAAACCAGCGGGAGCCGTACTCAGTTTGAAGTACACAGTGTGTATACAAGCCATGTGTTTGTGTGTGTGTGTGCATGTAGGGAGATGACTACAAACCACACGTAGTTTGCCAACTTTCAGGTGGGGCCTGGGGAACTCCTGCAATGACAAATGGTCTCCAGACCACATATATCAGTTCCCCTGGAGAAAGTGGCTGTTTTGGAGTGGCATTGACACCCGTCCCCTCTCCAAATCCTGCCCTCCCCAGCTTCTACCCTACATTTCCAGAAACTTCCCAACCTAGATTTGGCGACTCTACCCACATGTGCTGTGGGAAACAACACAGGTACATTAGGAATGCAAGCTTGCTTGAAGTCATTTTCAGCTCTCTCTCCCTCTCTGGTTCCACCTTCTCAGCAGCCTTCGCAAAACTATATATTTATTTATTTATTTATTTTGCGACTTGTATCCCACCCTACACATAGTGTCTCAGGGCGGCTAACAATGAAAGTTAAAAATATAAGATAATAAAACAATGTTACATAGCATATTAAAAACGGTGCTACAAGAAATTACTTAAAATACCCAAGATGCGCAACAACCGCATTAATGGCAGATTTTCTTAAGAACATGAGCGCCAGGAGTGCTGTTTCCAGGCTTCAATCGGGTGACACCCACCGCTCCCTCACATTGCAGTAGGTGGAAGATAGTGTCTCGGTGATGGAATAGTTGTGGTGGCGGCTCCTACTCAAAGGCCTGGCGGAAGAGCTCCGTCTTGCAGGCCCTGCGGAACTGTACAAGGTCCACCCCTGGCACCCAACGCATGAGACACAATGCCACTAGCTAATTTTTGGATCTTCTTAGCTGTTACTTGAACCTGCTTCCTTTGTTGTTGTTGTTTTCCTGTTTCCTTTGGTTTACTTTGTCTCTACTCTTCCCATAAAGTGTGGAGAAGCCAGGAGCCAATTAAAACATACAACATGTGTCATCACAGGAATGTCCCATTCCAATTATCCGGGTCTCCCTCCACGTTTAAGTCTCCCTGAGATATCTAGCAAGCCAGGCCTGTAGCTACAGTGAGACCTCTTGGGGCCAGGCCCCCTGACTTACCGCCAAGGCCTCCCAAGGGTGTGTGTGTGCATACGCAAACACACTTCCCAGGGCTGGTTGCCTCATGGTGTGTGTGTGTGTGTGTGTGTGTGGTGGTGCCCCCGACTTATTTAAATCCCCCCCGAGAACAAAACCCTGCCTACGCCCCTGTAGCAAGCACATCTGGGAGACCTGGAAGCCATTCCCCCCCCTGACATGCTAACATTGCACATGCGGGGAAGATTCAACACGAGCGAGCATTCACACGTGGAACTTTCAACACACGTGAATAAGCTTCAATGGTCCTGAGAAGACAGAATTATGAGCCCACATTTGGAGCTCCAAGTCTAACCCATGATGGGAAGGGAGGAGAGGAAGGGATGAGGAAGGGGAGGTGGTTGCTGTATCCTCTGTACTTGCACAGGGTGCAGCCCCAATATCTCTTGGACCTGGATGTTCATGGGAGGTCCAGCCATCACTTGGGGCCAGGTTGCCAGCTTAGGATTCCCTCTCCTCCATTTTAGCCTCACAACAGCCCTGTGAGGTAGGTTAGGCAGAGAGGGTGTGACTGGCCCAAGGTCCCCAAGCAAGCGTCCAGGGTACAAGTGGGTCTCCCAGATCCTAACTGGATTCTCTAACCACTACTCCACACTGAACGTCTATGTGGTTCATCCTTCTTAGCAGAATGGAGGGGTGTGTGTGTGTGTGCTTTGAATCAGCTAAGATCCACGCGCAAAAGCGCCCTGACCCGTGTGATTTACTGTCGTGCGGAGTATTAACGTAACAAAAATCTGAGTTTCCTGCATTGAGGGTGTTCCCCGTTTGCAGTCAATATTTCCAAAATAGGGATGTGTCATTGGTAATTGGAAGGAAGAGCTGTGATGGCGCATACAGAAAGTTCAAAACAGGCTATTTCCTTTTTCTATATTGTTCCTCTTATTGCATTTCCCAACACAATGGCTGCAGATTCGAGAAACAACAGCTGCAACATAATAACGATCTAAGGAGCCACTCGGTATGCTTCTCATGTCTCCAGATTATAGATTTAAATTCCTACCACAAGAGGAAGCCCTATCAGAGACACAAAAGGAGATTGTTGGTTACAGGGCTTTTTTTGTAGAAAAAGCCCAGCAGGAACTCAATTAGCATAATAGGCCACACCCAACAGGAGAAACTCATTTGCTTAGTAGGACACAACCCTGACAGCACAGCTCATTAGCACATTAGGCCGCACCCCCATGTTCGCAGAAGTGTGGTCATCCAGACACACTCACCTTTTGCTTCTTATTCTGTTTACCTTGTTTGTTGTCAAAACGGAGGGCTTTTTTTGTAGCAGGAACTCCTTTGCATGTTAGGCCACACACCCCTAATGTAGCCAATCCTAATGAGTTTCTGCTGTTGGGTGTGGCCTATTATGCTAATGAGTTCCTGCTGGGCGTGGCCAACTCAGGAGCCAGCCGGAACTCCGTTCCTGTGCGTTCCTGCCCAAAAATAGCCCTGGTTGGTTATGCCTAACGTCCATGTCCACAGAGAAGTACGATTCTGATTTCTCAAAGGAATCCTAGTGCTGAGGGAGCAGGATGCACCGTCAGGTGCTCAGTTCTCTCTGAAGCATTGCACCCATGTCTGGTTTGCACCGATTTAGAGCTCAGGTGGATGCTCAGGGTATGAATCCTTGTCCATCACACACACACACACACACACACACACACACACACACACACTCCATCTACAGAGAACACTAAAAGGGCTTTCTCTTTAAGAACCAATCTGCACATTTTAAAAGTTGTCCTGTTTGTCAAGGGGATGCCACAAGGTCCTTGTATCACAGCGATGGGAGTTTTGTGCCTCCCATGTGCAGGGTGGTCCACATCTGCTCCTGACCACAGCATGTGAGAGAAAGTGGCTTCAGCATTTCCCCATCCTTCAGGTTCCCAGCGCTGTCTTAGCAAATGCTGGGAGATTTTGAGGGCCGTGTCTGGGGAAAGTGGAGTTTGGGGAGGATGCAATGTCACTTCCAAGTGATGCTCTAGGACTTTACCTTAATCTCTACGGTAAAGAACACAGATACATAGAGAGATTCCTAAAGCATCACTACGGAAGCCATTTTCTGGATATATATTTTTTCCTTCCACTTCTCAATTTCTTGAGGGTAGGGGTTTAACCACTAGGGATGGGCAAACAGGAAGCCCACCCACTCAGCACCATTTTTGTGTGATCAAAGCACCCTATGGAGTTCCTACTGGCTCTGCCAGAGAACTACATGAGAGCCAGTTTGGTGTAGTGGTTAAGTGCGCAGACTCTAATCTGGGGGAACCAGGTTTGATTCCCCACTCCTCCACTTGTACCTGGCTGGATGACCTTGGGCAAGCCATAGTTCTGATAAGAGCTGTTCTTGTAAAAGAGCAGTTTCTGTCAGAGCTCTCTCAGCCCCACCTACCTCACAGAGGGTGTTTGTTGTGGGGAGGGGAAGGGAAAGGAGTCTGTAAGCTGCTCTGAGACTTCAAATCCCCTCCCCCCCAAAGCCACTAACAGCACCGTGGGGAAAAAATTAACTTTCTTTCCCACCATAGAGAACAATGGAGGGGATAGGGGCAACCTGTTTGGGGGGCCATAGAATTGGACCCCCTGGTCCAATGTTCTTCAAACATGGTGGGTATCTTGGGGATAGGCTCCAGCAGCTACCCTGTGGGTTTGGACCCTCTCCCTCCAGCCCCCAGAATATACCCTATGTTTTCGCCATTGACTTCAATGGCCCATAGGATATAATGGGACAGCAATTCGGCGGCAAGCCAATTCAGATCAGAGAATCTGAATCGGACTGCAGCAGCCCGAAAGGGGTCCGAATGGGCCATTTTTGGGGGTGCATTCAGCTCGAGGTGCTTTACTCTTTCTGCTACAGTTGTGAGTATATAAGGGCTGGTTCGTCCAGGAGGCACAAAGGCTGAAGACCTTGGGTTCCGATATGAGACAGTCAACATGGGACTTCATTTCAAGAGTTGATAAGTGGAAATTGATAAGAACTGTAATCACAACACGCTCAGATAAAGCAGTCTATGTGAAAAGGGTATTTGTTATTGTGCAAAATCCTTTGCGTGTGAGCAAAAATAGAAGAGATTTTTCTACAGTATCACTACTACTATATTAAACAATTTTGCATATATATTTTTATTGACTCTTCATCATTTTTGTCACAGATGTTTTGATTGGACTTCCACCTCCTCTCGTGATTTCTCACCTTTGGCTACTACCTGAAGACTGGCAAGCCTATCCCAAGTACATCAGAAACCTCGAAGCTAGAGTAGCCAGCTCCAGGTTGGGAAATTCCTAGATTTTTTTTGGGGGGTGGAACCTGGGGAGGGCAAGGTTTGGGGAGGGGAGGGAGTCCACCCTCCAAAGCAGTCATTTCCACCCCCCCCAAGGGACCAGATCTCTGCAGTCTGGAGATCAGTTGTAATTCTGGAAGACCACCAGTCTCCACTTGAATGTTGGCAACCCTACGTAAGGCCTAAGGTACCAGTAACCAGAAAAGGTAAGAGGTATCATCAAACAGTGATCTATTCCTCAATGTTACGGATGAGCCAATACTCTTTTTTTGTAACTGCTGAGGCCAACAAAACAAGAGCCACAAACTCCCAACCTGGGAATCGCCGCTGCCTCGAGAAGTCGTGCTTAAGGCGATGTTGCATGAAAAGTGGCCAATCCTGAGAACCCCACCGAGGGGAGTTGGTTTATCACCCGGCTGCTACTATATTTCAGGATGTGTTTGCATGCTTAAAGATTCATGAGAACCATCAATAATTTATGGGGCTCTTGTGCTTTAATTCCCCCCCCCAAGCTGAAGTCAGACAGTCAACACCGCAGCATCGTCTCGCCCCGTCTGTGTTTTCCCGCCTGGCTCGCCAAGGCCTTGGACGGCTATCCCTTGAGAATAGTAGCCAATATCAGCTCGCTTTTTAACAAAGACATACCACTTCACACACAGAGAGACACACAAACACAGAGGGCAAACCCAGAGAAGGTCGGAATACTTCCAGAACTGCCAGAAACACCCCCCCGGGGGTTATTGTGCCTGAAGAGGACAATACATTTTCAACACATTATCAGAATATTCTTATTGTTTTAGCAGGGTTTTTTTTTTTTTTAAGATTACTTTTCCTTTATTTCCTTGGCTGCCATTTCCATTACCTCTAGGGAAAAATATATATATATTTTTAAAGAACTGGCAAAGAGGGACAATGTTCTTTTGAACCGGGCATTCATCCAAGATTTCTAGATATCAGTTCTTACCATGAATTTAATATAAAAGCAAAGAGTATTAACAAAGAGAATTTCTGAGAGGGCTATGTTCAATACCTAGAGTAAGACAATTAAAACTAGTTTTATTTTTTAAAGAGCCAAATAGGGTTGGAATCCTCCAGCTGGGGCCTTCTCCCAGAATTACAACTCATCTCCAGAATACAGAGATCAGTTCCACTGGATGAAAGGGCAGCTTTGGAGGGTGAACTCTATGGCAGTTGTGGTGGAACGAGCCAGTTCTGGCCTGCAGGCCTCATTTCCACCCTGCCCTCCAAGGTTTTTCTCAACACCTGGAGAGGCTTTTCCTTCCACTTTTGGGTTGCTCACCACAACCACCTGACCTTTGTAAGGAATTGTCCACTGGGAGGGTCAGGACTCCCATCTTCCCTTCTAAGTTCTGAGGCCTTGCTTCTGTGTCTCCTCAGGCCTGGTCACCACAGAGACAGTTTATGGCTTTGCATGTCCTTGGAAGAATAGCCACTTGCCACTTGCCTGCCTCCCCCCTGGCACTCCTTTTAAAATAGTGTGTCCAAGACAATAGAGAACTACAAGATGGTACAGAGAACCACTGCCAGCATCAAAAGGTATAAAGTATTTATTAAAAATAAAATGTTTACAAGTACAATTTTAGCACAGCACCAGATTGAGCAAGGGATTCCAAAAGAAATGGGTAAAAAACAAATTATCTGTCCATCTTTCTATATACTTGCCCTATCAGATGTTAAAACAGGATAGGCTCCCTTTCCTCAAGAAGTTCTAGATCTCTGCAGAGTCACCATTACCTTGAAGCTTGCTCCTGTCCTTTAGATGAGCACATAGACAATGACTACCTTCCCAGAGGAAAGGTCTGCATGCTCCCATGGATTCAGCACCCAAGGAAAAGAGACCTCCTTCCTGCTGCAAGGAGTTTTTTATTACCTCTCTTTTTCCCACCCCCTGACCAGGTCAGGCCAGGTCAAAGAGGCTTTTCCTGAAGTTCTCCTGGAATCTCTTCCTGGAAGACTCTGTAGCATTTAACACCTCCAAATCTATGTTCCCTGCTAGGGGAACCCACCCATTATCTCTCCTGCTAGATCTATTAGCATTTTTATGAAGGTGAGCCAAGGTATGTCTGGGAAGCAACTGAAGTGACTCCCCACTCTGGCCTGTTCTCTGCCCAGAGGGGGAAAAATCTTTAAAAATTCACACTGGAGGTTTTCCTCAGCTCAAACCTCCCAGGAAACAAAATGAATTTCTTTACAGCATTATACTCTGCTGAGGTCCCTCCTCTCCCCAAATTCCACCCTCCCCAGGCTCTGACCCTCAAATCTCCAGGAATTTCCCTAGCTGGAGCTGACAGACCCAGAGCCAGAGAAGGGCAGAATGCTTCTATAGGTATGTGTGAAACATTGCCTATTACATTAAAAGATAAATCCACCTTGCTCTGAAGACACTGTAGGTTCAAGAAGCTCCTCTTTTTCAGAAAATAGAATAGGGTTGGCAGGTCCCCCCTGGCCACTGGTGGAGGCTGGGAGGGCATATGGTTGTCCAATTCCGGTGGGGAACTCCTGGCAATTTTGGGGTGGAACCTGGGGAGGACCGGGACCTCAGTGGGGTACAATGCCACAGAGTCCACCCCCCAAAGCATCTAGTTTCTCCAGGCGAACTGATCTCTGTAGTCTGGAGATTAACTGCAATCCCAGGGAATCCCCTGGTCCCACTTGGAGCCTGGCATCCCAGTTTATTTATTTATTCAATTTATATATATATTTAAATAATACTCCCCCACCGAGGTAGGCAGTCATAGATGGTAAGGGTTTCCAGGACTTCACTATGGAGTATGTGTGTGTTCATGCTGCAATGGTCTACTTTTAAAAAAAGTCTTACTGCACATAGGAAACTATTATTATCCTTAAATCTTGATAGCCAAGATCTGCCCTGCTGCCTGTGGCTACAAAAATTTTGCAATTCAAGTTCCATCCCAGCTACAATGGACAGTTCTGCAAAACCAGGGGAAACCCCAGCTTTTTAAATCAGGCGATACAAATAAAATTGGGAGTAACCCCCCCCCAAAAAATATATTTACTGCACATCACCGCTGCATCTCGCATGCCTGTCTTCTGTCAGTTGCCAGCCATTGGAAGGCTCCACTGGCAAGTTGGCAACCCCATACTTCAGGCTGGCATTGGCTGGCAACGCTATGTGTGCAGCATTAGAGTTCTCCATTACGAATCCACGGAGCAGCTTTTGAATCACAGACTCAGAATTTCCCACTTGTAAAATGGATCGCTATCCAGAATGTATCCTAAATGCTTAATTCCTTCCTAATAAGCGGCTTGCAGCAAGTGTTTGTTTCTTCAAGATGTTCAGAAGAGAAATTGGACTCGGCAAAAAAAATTAATTAATTAATTAGTTTTTAAAAAGCAGAGGCGAATGTGAATGTCCAGCACAGCTTTGCGGCCAACCCTTCTTGTTAGTGTTTTGAAGAAATTCAAGAGTAAAACTAACACGAGGTTGATTGCCTGGCACATAAGTCTCAAAGGTTAAATCCCTATGACTGATCATTATATCTGTGTGACTGAGAAGAAGTGTGTATATGGAGTGAGTAGCGTTTGAGTAACCACATTCCAATTAGGAGGTTACACATGTGCACACACACACAGATGCCTTTCATCTTTGCATTTTAAATTAATCACTTAAAATGAAGTTAAATTGTTGTCTTTATTTTTTTAGCATAAGCAGCCGCTATCATAGCTAGATTGATGAACATGCTTTAATTGGAAAACAGCCTACGGCTCACTAACATATTTGACGCACAACGTTTTATTCCATAGAAACTACAGGGCAAATTCTGTTCGCCATTTACAGCAATTACCAAAATTGCTGCTGAGCTCAAACAGAAGGGTCTCTTTCAGTGCCTCAAAAAGTGCATAATTAAATGTGCTTCATTTCGGTTCCGATGAAGTTCATGACAGAGCACTTTCCAAACTTTGGCTCCAAATGAATAGTATGTGAAATCAGACTGTGTTATGAAGGAACTCAAGACTGAAACCGGTGTGGTGTAGTCAGGGCTATTTTTGGGCAGGAACGCACCGGAACGGAGTTCCGGCTGGCTCCCAAGTTGGCCACGCCCAGCAGGAACTCATTAGCATAACAGGCCACACCCAACAGCAGAAACTCATTAGGATTGGCTACAGTAGGGGTGTGTGGCCTAACATGCAAAGGAGTCCCTGCTACAAAAAAAGGCCCTGGGTTTTGACAACAAACAAGGTAAACAGAATAAGAAGCAAAAGGTGGGTGTGGCTGGATGACCACACTTCTGCGAACATGGGGCTGCGACCTAATATGCTAATGAGCTGTGGTGTTAGGGTGTGGCCTATTATGCTAATGAGGTCCTGCTGAGCTTTTTCTACAAAAAAAGCCCTGGGTGTAGCCATGAGACGAGGGGTACCCAGCGTGGTGCTCGTGGGCGCCACAGTGCCTGCCAAGTGTTTTTAGGCTGATTGTGATTGTGTGAGATAGGTTTATGCTGAGTGTAGGAGACTGGCCCCAGTTCACCCAGCTAGCCTCCATGGCTGAGTGGGGATTCGCATCTGGGTCTCCCAGATCCTAGTCTGACACTCTAACCATCATACCACACTAGCTCTCGTAGTTAATTACATATTCAGTTACTGGGATAATGTAACAACTGAAGTCACAGATTCCGATATCTGACTATGTTTTTATCTCACTCTTCCGCCAAGGAGTTCAGAACGATGCTTCTTCCCTCCTCCACTGTAACCTCACAACAATTCGGAAGGAAGGAAGGAAGGAAGGAAGGAAGGAAGGAAGGAGAGACAGAGTGAGGGGCCCAAGGTCACCCAGCGAGTTTCATGCAAGATTGGGGATCTGAATAAAGACCTCCACCAGGCTTAGTGTGACAGAAGATTTATACCCCACCCTTCACTCGGAGTCTCATAGCAGCTTACAAACTCCTTTCCCCTCCCCTCCCCACAACAGACACCCTGTGAGGTAGGTGGGGCTGAGAGAACAGCTCTGACAGAAACTGCTCTTTTCCAAGAACAGCTCTGACAGAACTATGGCTTGCCCAAGGTCATCCAGCAGCTGCCAGTTGAGGAGTGGGGAATCAAACTCGGTTCTCCCAGATTAGAGTCTGCACACTTAATTACTACACCAAACCCCTACACCACACTTGCTCTGGATAATTTCAGAGGGTAGCCATGTTGGTCTATGCCAGAAGAGCTAGAATCAAATTTGGGAGCACCTTAGAAACCAACATGATTGGGGGGGTATAAATTTTTGAGTCAAAGCTCCCTTTGGATACCTGACAGAGGGAGAATTTACTCTTGGAAGCTTATACCCCGAAAACCCTGTTTATTTATTTGTTTATTTATTAAATTTATACCCCACCCTCCCCCATAGGGCTCAGGGCGGCTTACATGGCAAGGAATCTTGCAGTAATAAAACATCCAATACATTTAATAGCATTTAAAAACATTATTATACAATTTAAAAACCCATCTCGGTACAATAAAGTACTCAATAAAGTGCTCAAGGTCCTCAGTTCCCAAATTCCTGAACCTCAGAGAGATGACAGCCACATTCAAACATTCCCGGTAGGCATTCAGGCTTCGATGTTAGATGTTAAATTCAGATGTTCCTTCTTCCTAGGGCCTTCCCCCCCCCCAATGATGGTAATATAACGGGGGGGCGGCGGCAGTCCCTACTCGAAAGCCTGGTGGAAGAGCTCCGTCTTGCAGGCCCTGCGGAACTGCATCAAGTCCCGCAGGGCCCGGATCTCCTCCGGGAGCTCATTCCACCAGGTGGGGGCCGCCACCGAAAAAGCCCTAGCCCTCGTAGTGGCCAGTTTTGCATCTTTGGGACCCGGCACAGTTAGTAGATTTTGGGCCCCAGACCGTAGTGCTCTTGGGGGAACATACGGGGAAAGGCGGTCCCTCAGGTAGGCTGTTGGTGTCTAAAGTGCTCCTGGACTCGAATCGAGCTCTTCCGCTGCAGACCGACCTGGCTTTGAGGGAGCTTTGACTCTCAAAGGTTTACACCTTGAAAACCTTGTCAGTCTCTAAGGTGCCACCGGACTCGAATGCAGCTCTCTTGCTCCGGATATGTAAACCAACTGACGATAAGCGTTCGAGACAGCACAGTCCCAAGAGGCTTCGGTCAATCTTTGGCATGCCCACATAAGTTTGGATGAAAGCTTACTGTATCCTGCAGCCGAGTAAAACACACCCATTTCTGTGCAATCACAATGTGGATTTATTCCATGGATCAGCCTCAGATAATAGTCTACGTTTTTTTTTTTCTTTGACGTTATTACACGGCAGCGGATTTACATTTTGTTTCTAAGAGCGGGATACAAGCACCACTTAACAGCTGACAGTTATTCTAGAAATGCTGATAAATACTTTGTGATTCACCTTCTCCCCTCCTCCACACAACAATGCACCACATCAAACACATTCTTTCTCTGTGCCGCTTGACTACAAACGCTTCTCGCAAGAATGGTTCAACCCAAAGGCAGGTTGCGATTCTCAGTCCAAGGTGGCAACCACAACAGGCAAAGTTCTACGCTGATTCTTGGGCTGCTTCC
>NW_015169818.1:195834-210268 GCF_001447785.1 Gekko japonicus | reverse complement strand
AAAAAAAAAACAAACAAGCTTGTACCAATCAAACAGAAATATTTTGAACAAATTCGTCTCGTTCCCCTTTGATCGCTTTGAAAATAAATCCTGTGGCTTTAGTCTTTGCTGTAGATAGGAATTGTGGACACTTCATGAACAGTTTAAGTCACATGGTCAAATGTTGTGGAGGCAAAAACGAGCTCAGGATATGATCCAGCGTTCCTTGTTAGCATCTTATATACAGCTTCAAGAGGGGATTGGATAAGCATAGGGAGCAGAGGTCCATCGGTGGCTATCAGTCACAAGGTATAGATGGAACACTCTTGTCTGGGGCAGTGATGCTCTGTCTTCTTGGTGCTTGGGGGGCAACAGTGGGAGGGCTTCTGGAGTTCAGGCCCCACTGGTGGACCTCCTGATGGCACCTGGGTTTTGGCCACTGTGTGACACAGAGTGTTGGACCGGATGGGCCATTGGCTTGAGCCAACATGGCTTCTTTTATATTCTTATGTTTATCTACAGTGCAGGGCATGGATGCAACCAAATGCAAATCCACCCACCTCTTGCTCCCAAGACATGAATGTGTGCTCAGTGCATGCGTAAGCTGGGGAGGGTGGTCAAGAAATCGAATGAAATAAACAAATAAGATAAAATTGAATTGCCATACAGGGGCCCCCCCCCCCCCGTTTTTATGTTGCTTCACCAGTATCTGCCACCGCAGAACAGGGATCTTCACTGTATGAATGAAGGTAAGCGGCTGGCTCCACCTCCTGAGGCATCTAATTTTTTGTGGCAGCCATTTTTTTGGCTGTCAAGTCACAGCTGACATACAGAGACCCCACGGGGCTGTCAGCGCAAGAGACATTTGGAGGTGGTTTTACCCTTCCCTGCCTTCATGTCACAACCCTGGTATTCCTTGGTTGTCTCCCACCAAGTACTGACCCTGCTTAGCTTCTGAGGTTTGACGGGATTGGGTTCGCTTGGGCTATCCAGGTCAGTGTGCCAGAATTCCAGTAAGCCAAAAGTCCAAAACATTATCAAAAAAAATGCTGGGGACCCCCTGACGTAGACCTCAGATAACAATATACTCCAATCCTCTGGGCCCTGTGATGGCTGCATAAAGGATGGTTAGAACATGACACTCTGGCCAGGCTTTCTCCCAGTTCTCCCGAGCATGGTGTCTAAAAGAACCCCTTGTTTTTACAGATTGTCCTTCGCCCTAGTATTGTCTGGCATGACACCAAAGTCCAAAGACAGACCCATAACAGCAGCTATGGTCCTTATATGTCTGAACTCTGCTGTCCTTCTATTTCATTCAAGCTTGTCTACAGACCTCGTATTGTTTTTATGGGCCTCCCGAAGTGACTATAAAGCAAGGTAACTAATATTGATCAAGTAATAGCCATCCTTTCCATCAGGTGAGGGCAGTTATTTGCCTTTATTGCTTTGACCACCGATAAAACTGATGTGATCTGTATGGTGAAGTGCTCCACGGAAGTCCATTTTCAAACGTGCAAAATTGGTATTACAGTACAAAATATATGCATTTCCCAATATATTTAAAAAAAACAAAAAAACCCAGCAAAACGTGCATTCCACAGCACAAATTTTATGCACGATGGGAAGGGGAGAAAAGCCACCGGAGGGGAGTGTGAATATTAGCAGGGGACAGAAGTGCTAAGGTCAATAAACTTCTCCATGTCAAGGCAGGAGTGTAGAGATAAGGTTGTAAGCCTCCATGCAGGGCCTGGAGATCAGTTCCTCTGGAGGAAATGGTTGCTTTGGAAGGTGGACTCTACAGCATTATAGCCCATGGAGGTCCCTCCTTAAATCCCACCCCTTCCCCAGGCTCCAGCATCAAAATCTCCAGGTATTTCCCAACCTGGAACTGGTAACCCTCTGTACAGAGGACACTGAGCTCATTAGAAGATTATTTCAAGGTGGATGCTCTGCAAGCCCCTGGTGCAGTTAGGTAACTCTGGAACAGGGGTATGAAAAAAAAGGGGTTATTTTAGATTTGGGTCTGTTGGGCCTGAAAAATATCCATACACCCAAATATACCCGAATGCCAGTATCAGTATTTCACTGGTATTCGGGTCAATATTCGGGAACGCGAACATATTCGGCTCCATTATATCCTATGGGGACCATCCCCAAAGTGTATAATGGAGAATTTCACTCACTGAGCCGTGACTTGGCGATTGAAGGGAAGGTATTTTAGCTTTAAATACTTCCCCTTCCCTCTCGGGCTTGTGCCATCTTTGTGGTGCAACTGGGGAGCTGCACTGCAGAGGTGGCATGAGTCCAAGAGGGATGGGAAGGCATTTAAAGTTTAAATATATTTCCTTTAGTGGGAAGTCATGCAGCAGGGGATGCAGGACTCCATGAGTAGCCAAGCCTGGATAAAAGCTGGATAATATTGGCTTTTAATTGGGGTGGCTACTTCAGTAGCCGAATACAGATCATTTGTCTGAATAAATACCTGAAAAAATATCAATAAGGTATTTTTCGGGTATTTATGCGTCTCAGTATGTACCGAGTGCACACCCCTACTCTGGACTTTGGATTTGAAATTTGTATGGGGCCTGGACTTTCGTTGGTAATGGATCCTTCAAAGGCAAATCACCGAGTAAACATTCAGCCAACTTTCGACCCATCCCACCATCTGATGCAACATGATTTGATGTATATTTATCCAGAAATAAGTCCCACCACAAGTCTTGCTACGTTTGTCAGCCAGAGCCCAAAGGTCTGCCCCAAAGTCCAGCCCTGATGGCACCACCACACATTTTATGGTGAGAAGCAGACTGCCTCCTTCAAATGACAGCCAAAAAGAATGCCCCCCCCTTTTTTGGAGGGCCTTTGTTTTCCCATTTACCAATTCCTGGAAGTGCCAAGGCTTGGCTGCCAAGAAGTAGGGTCCCATCTCTTTCCATATGTCCGAGTCTCTTCACAACAAAAGAGCGGGAAATGGTGCGTGTTTCTGTGCATAGTCTTTGGTTCTGCATTCCAAGACATCTTCTTGGATGCTGACAGCCTTCTCAGCAGAGAAGGAAGGAAGCTCTTCAAAGACTGTGGTGCCGGGCCATATGGGACGTTCTCTCCGGGGAGCCCAGGATGCTGAAGCAGGCATTGGTTCTCTCAGGGAGAGGGTGGGGAGCACTTGAGAGAGAAAGAGAGAGAGAAAGAGAGAGATAGAGAGCCCACAGAGATAAGGAGATGTGGGGGAGGGGACTTTAGGACAATTAAAACCTAAATACTGGGTCCCAGTTTTCCCTTGCTTGTATAACTGGCTACAGAGAGAAATATCTCACCTCAGGAACACACATCTTTGGCACCTACCAAGCTCAACTGAGTTTGCCAGCCACATATAGTGGCCCATACAGGCTGCATAAACCCATATGCCCGGCTAGGGATGCCATCATTCAGGTAGGGCCTGGGGATCTCCTGGAATTACAGCTCATCTCCAGACTACACGGCTCAGTTGCCCTGGAGAAAATGGATGCTTTGGAGGATAGGCTCTATGGTGTTATCCCGTACTGAAGTCCCTGTCCTTCCCAGGTTCCACTCCCAAATTTCTGGGAGTTTCCCAACCTAGAGCCGGGCACCCTGCCTCCCCTGCCCCCACCGGAAGCCAGGGGGGACCTGGCAACCCTATGTCCAGCATTGCTAAGGTCACAGATAGGGCAGGCACCTGGCAGGTATTCAGCTTGGTTGGTCACAAATCATGCAACCGATCCCTAGTCCCCGTCATTTTAATGTTTCCATTCAAAAGTTTCAGGATTACATTTTGGGTGATTTCCCACAAGCGCTGCTCCGCGATCACTCTTCTCTTTGGCCCGATGGTACATGTCAATTGCACGCAAGCTGCTGCACAACCGCATTTTGCCCCACAGCTTCATGCGATTTCCCCCGCGTCTACTCAATCCTGTTTTTTTGAGGACTGAGTAGACGCGGGGGAAATCGCACGAAGCTGCGGGGCAAAATGCGGCCATGCAGCAGCTTGTGTGAAATTGACACGTATCATCAGGGCAAAAGGGAGGAGTGAGCCCGGAGCAGCGCTAGTGGGAAATCACCCTTTCTCAGTCAGAATCGTCAGCTAATACACTAATAGTGCTAGTGTCGTAGTAATGGAAAAACAATAAAATCTTTATAAAAAATAAAGAATCGTCAGCTTATTAATATATTAGGTTAAACATTAATTAAAATGTAAATAAAATAAGATTACCATCCTCTGCTACCAGAATACATTGGGGAAAGTAGGCAAAAATACTCAGAGTTTGCAATGGATCTTTGCTTTACTGGAGAGGAGACATTTCTTCCTTTGTAAAAAGCTTTGTTTCTAAGGGTAAAAGGTACACAGAAAACCTACAAACAAAAGAGCTATATAGACCTGCATTGTTACAAGCTACAGCTACAGACACATGGTCACACAACAATGGAGAATCCTCCTCCTTCTTGACCCCTAGAAGGAAGTCACCTGATTACATTAACCAATCAGTGTTGCAAAATACACTTAGATTTCCGGGGCTTAGCTTGCATTGGCTCTGTGTCAGGTTTCCCTTCCAGGTCAGTCTAAACAATAGCATAGAAAGTAAACAGGTTAACCCTATAATGGCTGGAATCTAGGACCTTGCAACCCATACATTTCCAACAAAACAAACACCACTGACCATCATTAAAATCTTCTCCCCAAGGTCTTATAGTTATATTTACATCACAACCTTCTCCAAAGTACACCCATGGTAGATAGCAAACATTATGGGTTGAATCCTCTGGATTTGTTCCTCTAAGGGTTGTGCCAGAGGAAGGTATTAGTTGCCTTCTCAAATGTAAGAGCCTCTTGCATCGGGGAAAGACACCCCAACAGTGGAAGAAATCTGCAGGATCCAGACTTTTGAAATTTAGATATACCATTTTATTCTACAGCCTTTATAATATTCTAAAAAGAACCCAATAAAACACTTTAAAACCAACCTCAATCAGTGCGTGTGCAAACACACCCCTTCTGAAAGGATCTCACTCTTTGGTTTCCCCCCCCACACACACACACACACTATGCAAAACTGAATTATTCAAGAGGGCTTTTTGATGCAGGCAATAACCTTGCATTGTACTAAATGATTCACATACCGTAGTTACTTGGATAAGATATTAGGGACTGTGGACTGTACCATTGTGTGTCCTGACCTGTATAGCCCAGGCTAGCTCAGATCTCAGAAGCTAAGCAGGGTCAGCCCTGGTTAGTACTTGGATGGGAGACCACCAAGGAAGTCCAGGGTCGCTTTGCAGAGACAAACTGCCTCCGAATGTCTCTTGCCTTGGAAACCCTACAGGCTGTGACTGGAAGGCAAAATAAAAACAAAACAAAACAAAAAAACCCTCGCAGCAAGTAGTGACTTTGCATCATTTAATGTGTCATGTCAATACATTTTCTCCTTTGCTTCAGTTCTGTTTTGAGATTTCGGATTGGTTGTGCAACCTTAATCCTATCGCATTGTTGATTGAATGCCCCCATCCTGTCGATTGAATGGAGTCACTTTGTGTGATCTGCCTTGAGGAGGGGCCGTGGCTCAGTGGCAGAGCCTCTGCTTGGCACGCAGAAGGTCCCAGGCTCAATCCCCAAGTATCTCCAGTTCAAAGGACCAGGTAGTAGGTGATGTGCAAGACCTCTGCCTGAGATCCTGGAGAGCCGCTGTCAGTCTGAGTAGACAGCGCTGACTTTGATGGACTGACGGACTGATTCCATATGGCAGCTTCATGTGAGTAATCTCCCTTGATTCCTTGTGAGAAAGGTGGACTAGAAGGGTATTGAAAACAGATCAGCCAATATCATAATGCCCCGATATAAATCAGTGGTGTGACCTCATTTGGAATACTGTGTGCAGTTATCAGACAGTTGAATAAACAAAATATTGCAAGAATGCTAATGTTTTAAGCATGTTTTTATTTTAAGTAAAAATAAAAACAAACCTTTGTGTTTGTATCCTTTATAAAGTTTATATCTCCGCTACCTGGCATTACATTTTATGACACACGTGGCCCGGCCCAACAAGGTCTCATTTATGTCAAATCTGGCCCTCATAACAAATGAGTTTGACACCCCTGCTGTAAACATTTAGGGCATGGCTTGGTTCACCAATAATAGAAAGCCATTGTTTGTTTTAACCATGATTAGTTGGTGAAGTCAGGATTGAGCTTCCAGATGGTCACTGACTGAACGGACGTCTACACTCACACACCACATAAAAAGTACAGATAGGGTGCACTGTGGTTAGCATACTGACTTTAAGCCATGCTTCCAAACTTTTTCACACTTTGGTTTGATGTTACCTAACTAAACCATCCTTAGTGAAATGCCTCTGTGCAGACAATCATGCAAACCACCGTTCAATTAAACCATGGCTTCACATGCTGTCTGAATCAAGCTTACAATTTTGGGGTGAAAAGATGGTGGTGGAAAGTGCCGGCAAGTCACAGATGACTTATGGCCAATGTTCCCTCTAAGCTGCGGAGTCTTGTGAGCAAAAAAAAATCTAATTTGTGAGCTCCTGGCATTAAAGTTGTGAGCGAGCGATTTGGCTACTGCATAAATTAGTTTGTTCTGGAGCCATCCTTCCTGAGCTAAGACAAAAAATGTGTGCGCCGAAGGCTAAAAAACTGTGAGCTAGTTCACACTGACTCAGCTTAGAGGGAACAGTGCTTATGGCAACTCCTCGTGAGGTTTTCAAGGCAAGAGATGAGCAGAGGTGGTTTGTCATTGCCTTCCTTTGCGTGGCAAATCTGGACTTCCTTGGTGGTCTCCCATCCAAGTACTAACCAGGGCCGACCCAACTTAGCTTCCAAGATCTGACAAAATCAGGCTAGCTTGGGCCATCCAGATCTAGGGTTGCCAGCCTCCAGGAGGGGCTTGGGGATCTCCCGTTTTTACAACTGACCTCCAGCTGACAAGGATCATTCCCCCAGGAGTAATTGGCTGCTTGGAAGGGTGGGCTCTACGGCCTTGTACCATGCTGAGGCCCCTCCCCTCCCCAAACCCCGCCCTCTCCCGGATCCACCCCCAACGTCTCCAGGTATTTTCCTACCCAGACCTGGCAACTCTATCCAGATCAGGGCAGAAAGGTGAAAAGGCAATAAGGTATTAAACAAAAACCCACAGGCCGGGTGTGATAGCATTCTTGAGACATTTCAGTCATCGCGGGCTGTTCCGAGCCCATCTATCCCACAGCCTCCTGGCAGCTTCTACAGCCAACCTGATCCGTGAACTATGCTGGAGAACAACACAGTTAAGAGCTGTACTGATTCCTGTCTGCTCCCCACTACCTAATTCCCCACCAAAGTTGTTTCCAAGGAACCGGGTCTTCCTCATACATAAAGAGAGTCCACTGGTGTGACAGTAAGTGCTGACTTTAAAGTGAAGAGGGAGGGGAAAATAACTCCCTTGCCAGGTATAAACTAACAGCATCCTTTCCTCGGGGCTCGTCATTCCGCGCTTCATCCCCTTCCTTTCCGCCATGCGTGTCGTAGCCCAAAGTGCTTTATGCCTCTATTTATTACCTTAAGGATTCCCCTTAGCATACTAGGGAGGACAAATTAACACAACTTTGAAAGCCTCTACAAAACTGCTTGGGAGAAGAAGAAGAAGAAGAGGAAAAAAACCCTTCGAGCACTAAAGGAGCTAATGAAACACATACATCAGGAAAAGCAAATCTCAGAAGTGTCTGGCCATCAGAAATCTCCCGGTGTGAGTGTATACAAACACACACACACACACACACATCCTCATATAGTGAGGCTTTTTAAAAATACGGCGGATTCTTGCTAGGGTCCCTCCTGGAAACCAGAGGGGGGAGGGACTTACCAGCAGCGGGGGAATATGGGATGGGAAAAGCCATCCAATCGCTTCTTCTTCTACTAATGTGTAGGTGATAATACTTTAAGTAAAAAAAAGTTACAGAGCAATTTCCCTATGAATTCTATAAAAAAAATACAACTGAGGTAGGAATTCATTCTAGAAGAAGAAGAGAAGAGATTGGATTTATACCCCGCCCTTCACTACCCAAAGGAGTCTCAGAGCAGCTTACAAACTCCTTTCCCTTCCCCTCCCCACAACAGGCACCCTGTGAGGTAGGTGGGGCTGAGAGAGTTCTGACAGAAACAGCTCTTTTTCAAGAACACCTCTGACAGAACCATGGCTTGCCCAAGGTCATCCAGCAGGTGCAAGTGGAGGAGTGGGGAATCAAACCCGGTTCTCCCAGATTAGAGTCCGCACACTTAACCACTACACCAAACGAAGGGATACTTTGAGTATCCCGTTCTACCACTCACACATGAAGCTGCCTTAGACTGAATTGGACCCTTGATCCATCAAGTCCAGGTCTGCCTACTCAGACCAGCAGTGGCTCTCCAAGGTCTCAGGCAGATGTCTTTCACATTACCTACTGCCTTGTCCTTTTAACTGGAGATGAAATCTGGGGGGTTTGTTCAGCTTGTCTGATCTGAGCAGGGGGACACGGGAAATGGTCTCTTCATTAAAACTACAAGAAAATACATGAGACCCGCTTCGGCTTCAAAAGGACACAGAAAGTAAGATGCATCAGATGGGGAGGTTATTCCCCCATCCAGACTTAGGTGGGCTTCTTCAACTGGTTCCCCTCCTGGATGTCTTGCCCGGAATCCCTGCCCAATCCCCTCCCCTCCCCACCCATGTCATGGGCATGGATGAGGATGAGCTGACAGAGCCTGCAGAAACCACAGCTGGCCCCTCTGAAGCAGTAGAGGAGGATAGCTAGCAAGTGCCTGCAACAGCAGTCTTCACACCTGGCCCAGGTAAGAAGGAAGAACTGCAAGCTGAAAGTCCTCCTGACTCATCCCCACGTGTGACTCGTTTAAGGGAGCGACTGCGGCAAAACTTAGCAACCAGGTGAAGAGAGGCCAGGCTACAAGAGAGACGCTCAGCCAGCCCAGAGTTTTAACAGGAGACTGGCCAATAGTGCAGCTGGCTAATTGGTAACAGCATTTAACTCCACCCTCTGGGTAGTACTCTTCATGGAGGTAACAAGTCAGCTTCATGCTGCTAGCAGTCACTCTGGCTCTTGCACCAAGATCTTTGGACCTCCTGGCTTTGGACTTGGCTCTGTGTTCCTGGCTCTGACCCTGGCTTGGCTTTGGACTACATTTCTGGTTAGTGATTTGGACTTGGCTCTGTGTTTCTGGCTCCTGACCCCGGCTTGGCTTTTTGGACTTTGCACTGTCTTCTTGGCTCCTGACCTTGGCCTGTTCTGGACTCCCTTTGACTGGCACTCCAGCCTATGACAACCCGTTTCTTTGCTCTTTAGTTTTGTGTCTTCTGGCTTCTTTTATATTGCCTTAAATTCTGTGCCCTGATTTTATACTTATTGGAGGGCTTTGTGTGTGTGTGTGTTTGCCATTTAGTACGGAGACGAAATGCTTGCAAATTGAGCCCAACCCCCCCGGGCTCCGATCAACAGCTCGTATTGATTGTAAGAGACAGAACAGGCCTTGGAAGTCGGAAAGCGACAAGCTATTCCACGTTCTCAGGAGCGAAGAAAATGTGGCAGGAAAATGGTGCCATCCAGAAAAGTCAAACTCACACTCTGTGGCAACCCACTTGGTGCTACGGTAAAGCAGTTTGCACACTGTTGACGGGAACTCTAGGTCATTCCCAGGTTTCTTTTTAAAAGTAAATATTATGAATCCCTTTTCTCAAAAGCAAAACAGTAGGGTGAGTCTCGCTGGGGGGAGAAAGGTGTCAATCGGTTGCCCTGTTGGACCAGAGTAAGAATGTTTGACTACTTCTAATCATATGCATAAAAGAGGCTGCAGTGGCTCAAGTGGTTTGGATGCTCTTCATGCTGCTAGCAGCCACTCTGGCTCTTGCACCAAGATTTTTGGATCTCCTGGCTTTGGACTTGGCTCTGTGTTCCTGGCTCTGACCCTGGCTTGGCTTTGGACTACATTTCTGGTTAGTGATTTGGACTTGGCTCTGTGTTTCTGGCTCCTGACCCCAGCTTGGCTTTTTGGACTTTGCACTGTCTTCTTGGCTCCTGACCTTGGCCTGTTCTGGACTCCCTTTGACTGGCACTCCAGCCTATGACAACCCGTTTCTTTGCTCTTTAGTTTTGTGTCTTCTGGCTTCTTTTATATTGCCTTAAATTCTGTGCCCTGATTTTATACTTATTGGAGGGCTTTGTGTGTGTGTGTGTTTGCCATTTAGTACGGAGACGAAATGCTTGCAAATTGAGCCCAACCCCCCCGGGCTCCGATCAACAGCTCGTATTGATTGTAAGAGACAGAACAGGCCTTGGAAGTCGGAAAGCGACAAGCTATTCCACGTTCTCAGGAGCGAAGAAAATGTGGCAGGAAAATGGTGCCATCCAGAAAAGTCAAACTCACACTCTGTGGCAACCCACTTGGTGCTACGGTAAAGCAGTTTGCACACTGTTGACGGGAACTCTAGGTCATTCCCAGGTTTCTTTTTAAAAGTAAATATTATGAATCCCTTTTCTCAAAAGCAAAACAGTAGGGTGAGTCTCGCTGGGGGGAGAAAGGTGTCAATCGGTTGCCCTGTTGGACCAGAGTGTTTTACTACTTCTAATCATATGCATAAAAGGGGCTGCAGTGGCTCAAGTGGTTTGGATGCTGAGCTGCAAACCGGAAGGTCGGTAGTTCAGCAGTTCGAGACCCTAGTGCCCAGTGACAGAGTGAGCTCCCTTCTCTGGCCCCAGCTCCTGCCAACCTAGCAGTTCGAAAGCAAGAAATTGCAAGTTGATAAATAGGTACCACTTCAGTGGGAAGGAAACAGCGTTCCGTGCACCTCGGTGTCTAGTCATGCCGGCCACATGACCACAGAAACATCTTCGGACAGTGCTGGCTCTTCGGCTTGGAAACGGAGATGAGCACCACATCCCTAGAGTCGGATTTGACTGGCTCTTGAGGAAGGGAAACCTTTACCTTATCTTTACCTATCATATGCATACATATGTGTATACATTATATTAGCAACCTTTTCCACGGCTTTATAACATAGGGCAGCAGCCGCCGTCTCCGATCCCTGAGATGAGAGGCAAAGCCATCAGATAACAGCTTCCCATCTACTGAGTTTGTGGGTACCATGAGATCTAAATGGGGGGGGGGGCTGTCATAGGAGCATGAGAAGAACTCGGTTGGATCAGACCAGTGGGTCCACCTAGTCTGGTACCCTGTATCACTCTTGGTTTGTCAACTGCCTGCCCCCCCACTGATGGCTGCAACAGAAGAAAAGGGGGTGGGAAAAGCCTTCTGACCCCAGAAGCAGTGGCGTGTTTGTGCAACGCACTAGGAATCCCCCTCAAACTCTATGGCTTTTTTGTTTGTTTGCTTGCTTGTTTTTAGGGCCGTAGGGTTCCTAGAGCATGGCCCAGAAGTGATGTCACTTCCGGGGTTGCAGGCACAGGTTTGGCAACTTGGTATCACTTAATTATTATTTAATTTCAGGGTATCACTGCTTTTGAAACTGCTTTAACACTACTTCTACTGCCCCCAGGATACCCCAAGCTAGATCCCTCACCCTTACTTTTCCTGTAGCTTTCTACGTGGAGCCAACACCATCCATTAAAAGAATGAGAGAAAAGTAGCATTAGAGGTACTGAAAGGGAAGTAGAATCCAGCCACCTGAAGTCTGGGATCCAGCCCTTATTTTGCAGATGGATATTTAAGTCCTGAGACCAAAGCAGCAGAGCTGCCAGGCTTGCGGTCCGAGTAGGGAATCCCCACCCTGAGTTCCCATTCTCCACCACCACTTGGAAGAACGGTGGTGGGGAATTAAAAATTAAAACAAATTAAAAATTTAAAAACTCACTGGTGTTGACCACGTGATGACATCACTTCTGGGGAATACCTGGAAGTGATGGAGATAGCTCTAGGAATCAACAGAAACTCCATGGTAAAACCATAGCATTGTCAGCCATTTCTAGAGTTGCCGATGTTGCTTCCTGATATTCCCCAGAAGGAATGATATTATGCTGGCGATGCCACTGATGCCCCCCACACCATGTTCCCACTCCTCCACTAGTTGCCTGGCTCAGCCTGCCAACTCAACCAACAAGACTTAGCTTGTATTTATTGCATAAGTTGTATTATTATGAAGATGATGATGGTGGTGATGATGATGATGATGATTGTTGTTGTTGTGTTCCCACTAACGCACCTTGAGCCCTTTTGTACAAGGCGGTCAAAAATGAAACTAAAGAAAAAAATAGTTCCTGCTGTCACCCTTTGAACCACTTTTCAGTGGCAGATTTCCTTTCCCCTCCCTTTATTTTTAGTTGTTAAAAAGGAAGAGTACTACTTTCATTTTCCTATTTTTCACCTTGTGAGCCCTTCCCTTGCAGAGGAATGGACAGGCAATCCACGGCTGGGGAGTGCCGTTCGGTCAGTGGTGCAGACCTGACACTGGAGACTGGATTTTGGTTAAGGCCTCTCTTTGTGCTTTTAATCAAAGTCTGAGATGCAGCTAAGACTCCTCATAGCATGAAGTTAAATATCTGTTGCTGCTCTTACTGGCACAGATGAAGGTGTCAGCCCAGTATACCACAGTGGGGGGACAGGCAAACTCTGCATTGGGAACGATTAGGAAAGGGACTGAAAACATAACAGCCAATATTATAACACACCCTGTATACATCTATGCAGGGGTCATTTCATAGAAAAAGAGCTGCAGTAGCTCATTAGCATATCTAATAGTCTATTAGCATAATAGCTCATTAGCATATGCCACGCCCCCTGACATCCCTGGAAGGGATGTCAGAAGGGGAAGCAAAAGGGGGGGCATCTTCAAAAGCCTCCCCTCCCCTTCCCTAGCCGACCTGCCAAGGTGGGCTGGGGGGGGGAAGCGGAGAAGGGGTTTAAAGTTCTCTCTGGAGTCGCGCCGCAGCGGCAATGTGATCTTTCCATTATATTCTATGGGGCTATAGACTCTAGAGTGAAGGAGCACGGGGGCAGGCAGCTGGGGGAGGGGCTTGCTGCCACTGCTATTTCTGCCTGCTCCTGGGCTGCCGGAGCAGTGCTCCGGCACGATCCGGCCCCCCACGACCCCTGCTCTGGAGCACTGTGCGCAGTTCTGGTCACCGTATCTCAAAAAGGACATCACAGAGTTGGAAAAAGTACAGAAGAGGGCAACTAAGATGATCCTCCCTCCCAGTAACTGCTTACATTCACGTGGGACATTACCAGCTCAAGATTCAAATCAATGTGGTTTGTTCAGGTATTGGAGTGTCAGGACCATTACTTTCAATAAGGAATTGGGGGGTTGGAGCACCTCCCCTAGTAGGAAAGACGGAAGAGTCTGGGACTTCTCAATTTAGAAAAAAATATGACACTGGGGGACATGATAAATGTTTATAAAATTATACATGGGGTGAGGAGGGTTGACAATGAGATTTTTTCCCCTCCTACTCACAAAAAAAACTAAAACATGAGAGCATCCGCTGAAGCTGATGGGCAGTAGGTTCAGGAGGGACAAAAGGAAATACTACTTTACCCAATGAGTGATTATCATTAAACAGTGGAATTCGCTACCAGAAGATGTAGTGATGGCCACAAGCATAAACAGCTTTAAAGGGGGATTAAACACATTCCTGTGGGATGGGTCTTTCCATGGCTACTGGCTATCATGCCTGCCCCCGTTCGGGCAGCTGGGAGCTCTGAAACGGAGGACTCAGTGACTTTAACATCATCAGAGGCACGAGAGTCCTTGCCAAACTTAAGTGCCAGAGGATGAATACCAAACCCCAGGACAGCTTGCACCTGAAGCCGGTCAGGCAGTGCTTGGCCCCAGCAGTACGCCACCCGATTCTCCGCCACCTGTCGACCGACTGAAGAATCAGAGATGCCAGGACTTGGCAACCAGACGCAAGGAGGCACGCTTGCATGGTCGGAGAACAATGAGCCTGGAGTTCCAACAGAATCAAGGACTTCACAAGGCAGTGCTAATGAGTTAACGACCCAGCACACTATTTGGTGCGGGCAAACTAGTCCTTCAGACCAGAAGCTCTGCACCTCGGACGCTATTCCTGAGATCCCGTACTGACTGACTTCCCAGTTCCTGAATCCAGTCCACGTTTTGATGACTCTCTGGCTCTTGATCCTCGGCTCTGCACCCTGACATTCGACACTCGCTTCTCTGGACTCTGACCCTTGGTAACGCTCTGACTACGGCTTGGCTTTGTGTATTGGGACGCTGGCTCTGCTTGTTTTTTATCTTTCTGGCTTTGACTCATGGACTGAACTGTAAACTCTCCTTCTCTGCCCGGCCCTCTGGCTCTGTCGTGACACTGGCCATGGTGACTGAAGGGAACCTCCATGTTCAGAGGCAGTCAACCTCTGAATCCCAGTGCCAGGAGGCAGCATCATGGGAAGGCCTCAGCCTCTGTGCCCTGTTGTTAGACCTCCAGAG
>NW_015169818.1:194403-195287 GCF_001447785.1 Gekko japonicus | reverse complement strand
AGGATGCTGGACTAGAAGGAGCACTGGTCTGATCCAGCAGGGCTCTTCTTATATTCTTATGAAGGGAAGGTCTCGGCCTCTATGCCCTGTTGACGGTCCTCCAGAGGAACCGGTTGGCCACTGTGTGAGACAGGATGCTGGATTAGAAGGACCACTGGTCTGATCCAGCAGGGCTCTTCTTATATTCTTATGAGGGGAAGGTCTCGGCCTCTATGCCCTGTTGTCGGTTCTCCAAAGGAACCGGTTGGCCACTGTGTGAGACAGGATGCTGGACTAGATGGACCACTGGTCTGATCCAGCAGAGCTCTTCTTAAGTTGTTCAGTTATTGGCAGTCAGATTTAAAAGCTGGCAATTCTACTCATTCTTCTCCTCAGAAAAGCTCCTTATTTACAAGCTGCTCTGACATTTTGTCCCTTCAGCAAGATAAGAGACAGCTTATGTTCCTTTAGAGTCCTTCACACACAAAAAAACCCAACAACAACAGATTGGGGTTCTGTCAAAACGTGAAGGAGGGAGCCGTTATTAATGAAACAATTAAAACAGGCCCAAAGACAGACCCCCCCACACACACACAAACATTGGTAACAAATTGTTATCCAGCCAAACAACTCCAAGACAACAGCCAGCACCTCAAACCGAAACAGAATATCCAAATCTCTCCTTTCAGGATGAAGCACTTTATAGATTTCTATAAATGCACATTGATTTGAGAAGAGACTCAGAAGAGCCTCGTTCTAGCAAAAGACGCTTATTCACAGCGTTTCGAGCCACGCACTGCATTTAGGAGTTTGCAGGCTATTCCCAAAGGCAGCTGGCAAAAAAAAAAAAAAAAGTCGTCTGTCTTAATAGAGGGGAATCAGTAAAGTTTTGTTGGTTTTATAAT
>NW_015169818.1:181229-194210 GCF_001447785.1 Gekko japonicus | reverse complement strand
CACCGTGGGGGTGTGGAATTTCGGGGGATTGTGGGGGGGGGGGGTGTCAGCCTGTGGAAGGCTGGGTTCGGAGACGGGAGGAACCTCAACAGGGTATAATGGCATAGAGTCCACCCCCCAAAGCAGCCTTTTTTTCTCCAAAGGATCACAAGACAACTATACACACAGCTGTGAAGACCAGCGCTACAATGCATATAAGAAAGAAAAAAACAACTTAAGCAACAAGTGAATGTAATATTAACAGGTAAATATCAACACTTCTGGTAAATATGTAATAATAAAGTTCAAGGTCAGGCGTTACCTTCACACTAGCATGCCCACTTTCTAAGTATTACCACATACAATAGGTTTGGATTTTTGTATTACCTTTGGGAATATACAGTTCATGAAATAATGGAAGACACAATTTTTTTTCTTTGATGCTGTTCGGAAGAAGTTGTCAACGAAACGGAAGCGTACTCCGGGGAATTTTGCCAACTGGTTTCATTTGTTAGAAGTCTTTTGATGCCTTTTTTGGAATCCGCGTTTGACCTTGGACTTTATTATTACATACTTACCGGAAGTGTTGATACTTACTTGTTAATATTACATTTACTTGGTGCTTAAGTTGTTTTTCTTCTTTATATGCATTGCAGTGCTGGTCGTCACAGCTGTGGGAATACTTGTCTTGTGATCCATTGTGGCTGTGACCTTCTTGTCTGGATGTTTTTCCTCAAAGGAACTCATCTCCATAAGCTGGAGATCCATTGTAATAACGGGTAGGGCTTTTTTCTTTTCTTTTCTTTGGAAAAAGAGGTGCCGAAACTCTCAAGAGGGAAATGGAAGTTTTCAATCCGCATACCGAAAACTCATGAACTTTTCAACATTTTTAAAAAGAATTTTGTCGAAGGGGTTCCGGAACTCCGTTCCCCCAGGGAAAAATAAAAAGCTCGGATAACGGGAGATCTCCTGGTCTCACCTGAAGGCTCATGACTACGGAACAGAGCGGCCTCCTGCTCAGTCAGATCAGTGGTCCGTGTTGTTTCATGAAGAAGCTTTTCTGGGATTGGTCTCTTTCAAAGCAATGAGCCTGAAGGGTTTTCTCTGTAATATCCATTCGTTTACAAAAACACATCAAACATAGAGGATCGGGCCTGCGTTCAGACAGACAGTGGTGGTTTTTCATGCCGCCTCAGTTTCCCGTAACAGAGCCCTGCAATATCATGATTTGATATTGCAGCCGTAGTTTGATATTGCAAGCCGTAGTTCTGATAAGAGCTGTTCTTGGAAAAAGAGCAGTTTCTGTCAGAGCTCTCTCAGCCCCACCAACCTCACAGGGTGTCTGTTGTGGGGAGGGGAAGGGAAAGGAGTCTGTAAGCCGCTCTGAGACACTTTTGGGTAGTGAAGGGCGGGGTATAAATCCAATCTCTTCTCTTCTTCTTGAGTCCAGTAGCACCCTAGAGACCAACACAATTTTTTTTGGGGGGATGAGCTTTTGAGAGACAAAGGTCCCTTCGTCAGATATGGTTGGTCAGATACTTTGTCAGATACTTCGCCCAACTCATACCCTCAAACTCTTGTTGGTCTCTAAAGAGTTACTGGACTTGCATTTGACTACTGCAGCTACCCTCGGAAACTGTAACATCATGCCACTTTCTTGCAAGCAAGCTGCAAAACTAAGTCTGAAGGTACCATAATGCAAATGCAAATTCTCAGCAGACCCTCTGGCTGCGCTGCACACCCGTCATCACACCCTGTCAGATGGACAATATGAGATGATCAAACAGTGGCTTTGTTCTTCTATGCCTGCTCCTGTGCTCATCCACTACTACCAACACTCATGAGTGAAGGGCAGTGGTACCCAATGCGCGGTGCATTCCTTCCTCAAAGCAAACAGCCAGTCCTGGCTTCCCTCCACCTAACATGTTCTAACATGACGGCACACTGACATCACTCCTGCTTAAAGAGCGGAAGTGACGTGATGGATGCGCCAGCATTTTGCAGCCTGGCAACCCCAATTACAAGGTGCACCCCATCCAAGATATCAGGAATGGCCCTCTTAAACTACTAGCTGGATCTGCAGGAACTGAGCTTCTTTGCCAAAAAGGGAAGGTTCACCCATCAAAATCACCACAAAACAACTCTGGCCGCCCTTGCATAAAAGAGGTTGTGGGGCTTATTTGGAAGCCCACCTGCAGTTGCCAAACTCCAGGTGGGATGATGATGATTTTTATTATTATTATTTCCACTTATATCCCGCCCTCTCCACGAGCAGGCTCAGGGCGTCTTACATTCATTGGCACAGGTACCATAAATCCACATAAAAAGGTAAAGGTAAAGGTTCCCTTGCTCGAAAGCCAGTCGAATCCGACTCTAGGGTTGTGGTGCTCATCTCCGTTTCCAAGCCGAAGAGCCAGCGCTGTCCAAAGACATTTCCGTGGTCATGTGGCCGGCATGACTAAACACCAAGGCGCACGGAACGCTGTTACCTTCCCACCAAAGTGGTACCTATTTATCTACTTGCAATTTCTTGCTTTCGAACTGCTGGTTGGCAGGAGCTGGAACTAGAGACGGGAGCTCACCCCGTCTTGCGGCACCCGGGTCTTGAACTGCTGAACTACTGACCTTCCACAGCCTGCAGTTCAGCGTCTTAACCACTTTAGCCACCGCAGCTCTTAAATCCACATAAAAACATATAAAACATTTTAAAAGAATCAAATAATCAAAGTGCTAACAGTAGTAACATTCTTCTTTGATAAGATGGCGTGCTATATGATGTAACAAACGAGAGTTCCAACTCAATGATCTTCCGGCATCACATGATGGTATAACTCAGTCTCCAAACTGGGGCCAGCCCGCCACCACAGACGTTGGTGGTAGTGGTGAGGCAGCTCCTAGTTGAAAGCCTGGTGGAAGAGCTCCATCTTGCAGGCCCTACGGAACTGTAAAAGATCCCGCAGGGCCCTGATCTCTTCCGGGAGTTCATTCCACCAGTATGGAACCACCACCAAAAAGGCCCTGGCCCTGGTAGCAGCAAGCCTGCTTCTGTGTGGTGATCTCCCAGAATTCCAACTGATCTCTGGATGACAGAGGTTGGTTCCCCCAGAGAAAATGGCTACTTTGGACGGTGGACTCTATGGCATTATACTCTGAGTTTCTTCCCCTCCCCAAACATCATTCTCCCTTGGCTCCCACCCCTAAAATTTTTAGGAATTTCTCCTCCTGGAGGTGGCAGCCCTAAATCCACCACTGTTCACCCAGACAAACCGCGGGGATTACAGCAATTAATACAAGTTTTTTTTATGCACAGTCATAATCAAACATCCAACCTGCTTCCTCCTCCTGCAGCCGTGACATCGTATGTTCGGAATTAGCCGAGTGTAATTTCCAGTGCGCTGGGGAAAGAGCAGTCCACAGTTCCAACTTCCAGTCATATTTAATAAAGCTTAAGTCCTTTTGGTGAGCAAGCAGCAGGCGCTGGACTCTTTCAGGAAAGCCAATGGGAACAGCTGCGGCATTTTCTGTATTTGCAAACGATGGCAAGCCCTTCCAGGAAACGGCTGGCCCTCCCACCCCCACCCCCTCCTGCTAGTTCGTATAATAATGGGGAACAGCAATTACCACGAGGATTTTTTTAAAAATAGAAACTTATGGGGGGGGGGCATAATTATTGTCAACAGCAGAAAGATTGTTTAAGACTGGCTGCGCCGGGGTGGCGGATACCGAGTGTGACAGAATCTGCAGGTGTACGGCTCTTTGCCTATTGATACAAATTGAATCTGAAAATAGCAATTTATTCACCAAATCAAACCAATCGCTGCACCGCAGTTTCCCCCTTTCAGCTCTCATTTCCCGGCTCACTATTCTTAAGCACTCTGCTGCTTTCTTGGCTCCGCGGCACACTTTTCATTGGCTGCCAGGGCTGTTGGAGGGGGAAGAAGAGGAAGAAAATGACGGCCAACTTGGGGAGAAAAAGGAGGAGGCCGTGCGAGTTTTTTCAGAAACAAACTGGCTTGCACACCCACCCACCCAAATCACTTGCAGACAGGCCAAAACCTAGAGCTGTCGCAGAGATTGGTTCCACTGGAGAAAAACGGCCTCTTTGAAAGGTAGACTTTGTGGCATTATATCCAATTGAAGTACATTCCCTTCCCAAACCCCGCACTCCTCAGGTTCCACCCCCCCCCCCAAATCTCCAGGAATTTCCCAACCCGGCGCGGGCAACCCTACCGAAACCTAACAGCATGACCTTGAGCAGAGTCCACTGAAACAAAGCCTTTAGAGTGGAGTAACTCTGCATGGGGTCAGTTTGCCGGATTTGCTTCGGCCGTAAGCAGGGTTGCCAACCTCCAGGGAAGTTGAGAAGGGGCAAACAACCGCGATGCATTATGCCCAGGGGTCATATATCAGAAAAAGAGGTGCAGGAGCTCATTAGCATAACTCATTAGCATAACTTATTTGCATATGCCACACCCCCTGACATCACCGGAAGTGTGTCAGAAGGCAACACCCACCGCTCAGGCGCCACTGGACTATTTTGGATTGCTAGCTATTGGGGGGGGGGGGATGTGCAGATCTGTCCTCACAGGGGAGGGAGAGCCTGTACCTGAATAAAACTCGGTCTTAAAGGTGCCACTGGACTGTTTTGGACCGGGGGGCCGGGGGGGGGCTCTACAACTTACCTGGCTGCTTCTTGCTCTGACTGAGGGCTGCTGGGAGCAGGGGGTGGGCCTGGTTGCATGTGCCCGCCCCCTGGGCTCTTTACTGCCGGAGCTCAGCAGGGAATAATGTGGTAGAGTCCACCCTTCAAAGCAGCCATTTCCCCCCTAGGGGAACTGATCTCCAGGCCCCACCTGGAGGCTGGCAACTCTAGCTGCAATGGCTAATGGATGGTATGCCCTGATTGTATCAGATCTTGGAAGCTAAGCAGGGTCGGTACTTGGATGGGAGACCACCAAGGAAGGTTCTGCAGAGGAAGGCCAGGGCACATCGCTTGCCTACTTCCCACTTGCCTTGAAAGTCCCTTGATTAAGTTGCTGTAAATTAGTTATGATTTGATCACAGGTATGTACCTAAGGGCTAACTGACAGATGCACACTATAAGTGCTAACACTATAAATTTATGTCAGTCTTAAAGTAAACACATTTCTATGAGGTTTCCTCCGATAGCCCCGGGAACTGTAGTGCTCAGTTCTCTACCTCTCCACCCACACTCTCGACCTGACCTCCCTCACAGGGTTGTTGTGAGGATAAAACAGAGGGGAGGAGGAGGATGTAAGCTGCTTTGGGTCCCCATCAGGGAGAAAGGCAGGATATAAAGGGAATTGGGGGGGAGCGAAATCCCACAGAATCCACCCACAGTAGTTGGAGGGATCATCTCCAGGAGATGTATTCCAGATTAGAAAGATACCTTCTCCCCAAATCTCTATACATATGTACAAGACACATTTCTTTGGTTTAGAGGAGGAGGAGGAGATTGGATTGATACCCCCGCCCTTCACTTGGAGTCTCAGATTGGCTTACAAACTCCTTTCCCTTCCCCTCCCCACAACAGACACCCTGTGAGGTGGGTGGGGCTGAGAGAGCTCTTGACAGAAACTGCTCTTGAGAACTTTGACTGACCCAAGGTCACCCGAGCAGCTGCATGTGGAGGAGTGGGGAATCAAACCCAGTTCTCCAGATTGGAGTCTGCCACTCTTAACTAGAGATGTGAAGGCCCGGAAAAAAACCAGAAAAATTTGGGGGAAAAACGGGTTTTTTCTGTTTTTTTTTCCTGAAGCTTTTTTGTTTTTTTCCAAAAAATTGGAAAAATTGAAGAAAGAAAAAAAATGATTATGGAACGTTTTATTTTAACATGATGAATAAAATATTTTAAGACAAGGTGTTCAAATATTTTTGAAATCATTTCTAATATATATATATATATATGGTATCAGATTGATCTAATTTCTGTGCACAGAGGACAAGCAAGTCCTAGGTTACAAACCGAACTCTCCAATGCAAGAACAAGATGCCTTTCTTCCTTTAGGAGGTGCGATTGTCAGAAGAAAATAAAAAAGTTTCAGTTTTGTTTTTGCATGTGGGTGGGTATTCTGTTTGAAATAATTGTTTGGATACACTATATTTTTAATATGCCAGTTGTGATAATTTCATGCCAAGTAAAAATGTCCATAGTCATATTTTATGTTCCTAAAGTAACAGAATGACTTTCAATCGAGAAAAGACAAAAGAAATGCTAATGTAGCATTTTTTCAATTTTTCCGAAAATTTCCGTTTTCCCCGGAAAAAAAAAAACCAGGGAAAAAATGGTTTTTTTTCCGAACTTCAAAATTTCCGGAAATTTTACATCTCTACTCTTAACCACCACACCAAACTGGCTCTCTCATTGCTACCTTATTGGTCCCCCAACTGGTTCCCCGAGAGTTTCCACTCCCTTGGTTGCAAATAACTGAGGCGCATGTTGCATCCTCATCATCAATACGTGAGCCTCTCCATGCCTGTAGCAGATCTAACGCGGCCACAGATGCAGGTGGAGAAATCCCCAATGAGAAGGCCTACAGGACTGTGGACCCCAAGGAAGTGGCTGAGATGCGGCTGAAATAACATTTCAACACGAACAGTATGTAGCCATCCTCCTCCCTGATGAATTCGGAACTGGGCTTGAAGATGTGGGATTTCCCCTCTCTTCCCCTTTCTCCTATCAGGAAACAGCTCGGTTTATTCAGAGGCCACCGTCAAGCCAGATCTGGAGCTCTCCTGATGACACCACTGGACACATGATAAAAACCAAGCACATCCCTGCCCACGAGCTCTCTAATACCTGCCACCCCTTTGCAACTTACCTGTTCCGGTAGTAGCAGAGAGAGCACCTTGTCCTGGCCCTTGCCGGGACACTGCTACAACAGCACCAAAGATATGGAGAACCTGGAAAGTATAGTTTCTCCAGAGCATCTCAAATCATTCATATGGATGTCAGGTGCCCTGAAAAAACTACATATCCCAAGAGTCCTGGCACCTTTCTGCCTGTTCCTTTGCTGCCAGTTATCTGAACACAAGTGAAGCTGCTTTATACTGAATCAGACCCTTGGTCCACCCAAGTCAGTATTGTCTACTCAGAGTGGCAATGGCTCTCCAGGGTGTCAGGCAGAGGTCTTTCCCATCAACTACTACCCCATCTTTTTAACTGGAGATGCTGGGGACTGAACCCGGGACATTCCACATGCCAAGCACAGGCTCTATTACTTGAGACACAACAATGACTGAAAGAGAAGAGGGCCTTCTCCGGCACAGATTGCAGTCCAAACCAGGTGCGTGTGTGCATGCAGGGGCGTGAAACTCTTTTGGTTCTAGAGTTCACCTTGTATTGGAGGCAACCGTAGCTCATTCTAAACCAAACTTGAATAGCAATCACTAGAGATGTGAAGGCCCGGAAAAAAAAAACGGAAAAATTTGGGGAAAAAATGGTTTTTTCCCGTTTTTTTTCCTGAAGCCTTTTTTGTGTTTTTTTTCCGAAAAATTGGAAAACTTGAAAAAAGAAAAGAAATTGATTATGGAACGTTTTATTTTAACATGATGAATAAAATATTTTAAGACAAGGTGTTCAAATATTTTCCAAATCATTTCTAAAATATATATTATATGGTATCTGATTGATCTAATTTCTGTGCACTGAGGACAAGCAAGTCCTAGGTTACAAACTGAACTCTCCAATGCAAGAACAAGATGCATTTCTTCCTTTAGGAGGTGTGATTGTCAGAAGAAAGTTAAAAAGTTTCAGTTTTGTTTTTGCATGTGGTTGGGTATTCTGTTTGTAATAATTGTTTGGATACACTATATTTTTAATATGCTAGTTGTGATAATTTCATGCCAAGTAAAAATGTCCATAGTCATATTTTATGTTTCTAAAGTAACAGAATGACTTTCAATCTAGAAAAGACAAAAGAAATGCTAATGTAGCATTTTTTTTCAATTTTTCCAAAAATTTCCGTTTTTTTCCGAGAAAAAACGGGGAAAAAACACGGGTTTTTTTTCCGAGCTTCAAAATTTCCGGAAATTTTACATCTCTAGCAATCACAAATCAACGCCATTAATGAGGAACCACTGGTAACAGTATCCAGGCCATGTCAAACCAAGAGCTTTCCAGTGGATTTGGAGCCGTTCTCCATTTTATGCAGAGCAAGGGGGCAGAATTTGGTACCACCTCAGACTGCAAGTGGGGAGTCATCTTGAATGGCTCCTCCAAGAAATGGGTTCCCACAACATGGTAAAGTAGTGCATCATAGAGAAGAGACTTTGACTCATGGAAGTTCTAAAGATGTTACACACTACAGTCCAATATATACCAAGCCAGATGCATAGGGAGGGACTCTCAACAATAGCCAAGACTACCACCAACCCTTTATTTCCCCCAAGTATGATTTCCATAATGAAACTGAAGCTCAAATACTTTGGCCACCCAATGAGAAGGGAGCACTCAGTGGAGAAGACCCTGATGCTGGGAAAGACTGAAGGTCAAAGAAGACGGGGACGGCAAAGGACGAGATGGTTAGACAGTGTTTTTGATGCCACAAACATGAAGTTGAGTCAACTTCAGAGGACGGCGGAAGACAGGAAACCTGGCAAGATCTGGTCCATGGGGTTGCAAAAAGCCGGACTCGACTGTGCGACTGAACAACAACGATTTCCATTGTTTTCTGATCCATTTCCTCATTCATGCAAACCAGCCAGAGATCAAAACAAGTTTGGATAAGTGATGGATGGCCCTTCAAGGAGTAGTCTGAAAATACTTCTACATATTTTACACACAGCCTGGAGCGTCTGTGTCTACTCTGAACTACGCAAAGATTTCATTCAATGATAAAGGATTTGTCCATTACATTACAAGCAGTGTTCCCTCTAAGCTGAGTTAGTGTGAGCTAGCTCTTAGTTTTTTAGCCTGCAGCTCACACATTTTTGTCTTAGCTGCGGAAGGATGGCTCTGGAGCAAACTAATTTATGCAGTAGCCTAATTGCTCACTCACAACTTTAATACCAGCAGCTCACAAAGCAGAATTTTTGCTCACGGCTTAGAGGGAGCTCTGATTACAAGTGTTCAAAGTGCCTCCCATCATCTCAGAAACCTTTGCAACAACCCTGCAAGGCAGGCCAGGATTATGCTGCTGAAGCGAGATGGGATTCAGGAAATGCCTGTTGAACGCCACCTGCTGATGACGTCATGACCGAGGTACAGATTCCTTCCTATGAAGGTACAGTAGGCCAGACCACCACCACTTTGCAAAACTAGCGTCACCCTTTGTTAGCATCCCTGGAAAGTCCAGGAATGTTTAACTTGAGGAGGACATCAGACCTTCCACATTTCTCTCGAGGGACAACTTGACAGCAAAAGAATCCAGATTACAGACAGACAACAAATTTTGGTTTTGGATGCTTTAGATTAGGGCTCTAAATAAATAAATGTCTTCTGAGATCTCTGAGCAGTCATTGCTCTCTTATACGGCGTGCAAAGCTAATTGCATTTTTCAAGAGCTCTCCAGCTTATATATATTTAAAAACGGCTTTTTGGTCTCTCCTCCTTTACTTAACAAAGTACCATCCTACCTTTTGCCCGTGCCAAACGGGGAATAAAAAATCCAGACAGAAGCACCGCAAAGAGGGTGGGTGGGTGAGCAACTGTTTTGAGGAAGGTGGCAGCTTAAGGCCCTTATGAAAACAAAGGCACTTTTCATTCTTCCGAGTGGAACCAATATAGAGTGGTGGATTCACAGCCCACTTGGTAAGGGATCAAGTCCGAGGATGTTCATCCCGGGCATCCCGACAGACACGGCTACCCGAGTCTGTTGCTATGGCGACTTTGATCGGGTGACAGGCAGCCTCTGGGAAGATGCTTGGGGAAGGGGGCGTGGCTTAAAGGTGGGCTTGAAGTTTGCAAGGATACCCATGGCTTAATTCCCGGAGGGTCTTCCAGCAGGTAAGTGGGGACAGCATCTGCTAATTCCATGAAATCCCAATCGCTTCGATTGGAAGAGCAAAGCCCATGAGCTGGCTAACGGGAAGCAATAATTTCCTTCCTGAGGCAGCAGCTTTGGAGTGACAGAGCCGTCTCCCCGTCACCATCGGCTCCTGGAAAGGGCAGCACTCTCCGGCAGGCTTCTCAGCACCCTGGAACTGCTTACGAGAAATCCAGAAGGGTGTTGGGGAGTCTTTTCTCTTGTGGAAAGACCACCCCAGTTGGAGGGCTGTTGCCACTGTTACAAAGGCTTTGGAGGCTGTGGCTGAATGGTCACGATGGAGCCAGCTGAAACTTAATCCAACCAAGATGGTGGTTCTGTTCCTGAGTCATGGGGGGATGGGCTCGGGAATCCAACTCCCTACCCTAAGTGGGGCGACATAGGCACCAATGTTGGGGAGTTTGGGAGTGACTCTAGATGCCTCCCTTTCCATGAAGGCCCAGGTCACCAATGCTGCCAGATCAGCCTTTTATCATCTTTGGCTGGTCCGGAAACTGGTCCCCTACCTCTCCTCTCCTGACTTGGCGGCGGTGATCCATGCAATGGTCGCTTCCAGGCTCAATTATTGCAACTCGCTCTTTGCAGGCCTACCCTTAAACTTGACCCGGAAGCTTTAGCTGGTGCAGCTGGCACCACTGACCAGGACGTTCGTGCAGGCACACATTCAACCAGTGCTGCACCAGCTGCATTGGTTGCCAGTTGAGTCCAGAGTCCAGTTTAAGGTTTTGGCATTAACCTTTAAGGCCTTACGCGGCCAGGGGCTAGCATATCTCCGGGATCGCCTCTCCCTATGTGTGCTCCAGACAGGCTTGCCCTCTTCAGTCAAACGCCATTTGGCAATCCCCAGCCTGAAAGACGTCTGCCTTACCCCAGCCTGGTGGAGCGTGTCCCCAGTTGAGATCAGAACCCTGCAGGGTTTACTGCAATTCCGCAGGGCCTGCAAAACGGAGCTCTTCCTCCAGGCCTTTGGATGAGGCGACGGACGTCAAACTATACTGGCCTTCCCTGCTCAAGCGACCGCAGCTCTCTTTACACCTCGGGTGCCTGGACTGAGTGATCTGGTGATGTAGAAGGCACCAGGGCTTTTTTGGTAGAAATAGCCCAGTAGGAACTCATTAGCATAATAGCTCACACCTAACAGCTGAAACTCATTAGCATATTAGGCCACGCCCCCATGTTACCAGAAGTGTGGTCATCCAGCCACACCCACCTTTTGCTTCTTATTCTGTTTACCTTGTTTGTGGTCAAAACCCAGGGCCTTTTTTTTTTGTAGCAGGAACTCCTTTGCATGTTAGGCCACACACCCCTAATGTAGCCAATCCTAATGAGATTCTGCTGTTGGGTGTGGCCTGTTAAGCTAATGAGTTCCTGCTGGGCGTGGCCAACTCGGGAGCCAGTTCCTGTGCGTTTCTGCCCAAAAATAGCCCTGGAAGGCACCCCGCCCTCCCTGGCCTGAGCTCAGCAGACATGGAAAGGAGAAGAAACCATCTGCTGTGCTGTTAGTGGACATGGACTTTAATTGACTACGTTTTAATTGTTCAAACTGATGCTTCAATGAACCGTCTTGTTAATTAATGTACGATTTTACTGTTGGATTATGTGTTATGAGCTGCCCTGAGCCCACTTGCGGGCTAGGGTGGGATACAAGTCCCAATAAATAAATAAAGTTAGTTGCTGGACCAGATGGACCATTGGTCTGATCCAGCAGGGCTCTTCTTATGTTCTCAAAAGGCCCTGTGATGCCTTCAAAAGGTGGACAACGCTTTGTGTTTCAGCCTCAAAAGCTACGACGCAAACATACCGCTGGACTTTCCCACCAGCCATCTGTTAAAGAGCCGGCTGCTCAGAGCTGCACTCCGGGGTTTGCATGGCATGGTTTCGCTGTCCACCCGAGCAGCCTAGCAAGAGAGAAAGGCCATGGTGTGGCTTCCCCCCCCCCTAAGAGATTGTGTGAGGCGTGTCTGCAAGCCCCCCCGTGATCACTCCTGCCTGCCTGCCTGCTGGGCTATCGGAGGAGGATGATACACAGTGCAAGGGTGTGTGTGTGTGTGTGCGTGCCTATGGACACAGTGTGTGTTCCGTATTATCTTATCGCAGCGCCTCATCCCTTTTTCTCCCCCTAGCACACTCTTGCTCGAGCACTGGCAGGCAGAGATAAAAATGAAGAACTGTGTCTGGTAAATAAAACCCAGAAGTGCTGAACGGTAGTTTTCCCTGGCAAGGTGGCGCATATCTGAAGGGAGCGCCTTTCGCTCCAAAAGAGACCGCATGTCAGCATCAGCAACGGGTGGGGTGGGGGACAAAAATGAAACACAGGAAGGGCAATGGGGGGGGCCTGGAAAAAATGCAAGGGGGAACTTTCCCAACCCCAGACAACCGGTTCCCTTGCCACACTGCTCTTATGGCCAATGAGTTCCGCCTAACATCTGAAATCTACCCTCCTGTAACTTACGTCCCCAAGATTTAACCTTGTCCTCTGAAGCAGCAAAAAGCTCCTCTTTCATTCTTAGGGTTGCCAACCTCCAGGTGGCACCTGGAGATCTCCCACTATGACAATTGATCTCCAGATGACCAAGATCAGTTCCCCTGGAGAAAGTGGCTCTTTAGGGTGGACTTTATGGCATTCCATCTGCTGAGGCCCCTCCCCTCCACAAACCACACCCTCCCCAGGCTCCGCCCCCCAAATCTCCAGATATTTCCCAACCCAGAGATGGCCTCCCTTTCATCCTCTCTTCTTTTCCACTTATTGTTCAAAATTAGGTGGTCTGTGTACAGGAGCAGGTTTTTCTTTGCATGCATTACTCCATGTAATGTATTTGGGTCATGGGGTCACGTGCATTAATGGTGCTATATACATGCTACCTGTGCCGACCAGTAAATGCCATCGCCTCCATTTCAAAGAGTAGGTCTTCTG
Organism: Gekko japonicus; assembly: GCF_001447785.1. NCBI lineage: Eukaryota > Metazoa > Chordata > Lepidosauria > Squamata > Gekkonidae > Gekko > Gekko japonicus. The sequence continues at coordinate 181,310 of NW_015169818.1, read as the reverse complement.
GTGTTTTAGTGGAGAACAAACATCACAACTTTTTTTCCCCCTATCCCAAAGAACCTCTCTAGTACATTTTTACCCCGCTCT
>NW_015169818.1:177512-181192 GCF_001447785.1 Gekko japonicus | reverse complement strand
TAGTACATTGTTCCCCCGCTCTGCCCTCTAAAGATTGTACATGGCTTCATCTTCTGCTAGGCTGAGAGAAAATGGACTGGTTCAGCAAGGTCCTTAGCAGAGCCAAGGGAAGATTTGAACCCATGTCTCTCAGTTCCTGGTCCACGATGGCTCACATTTCCCCTCTGGATACCTTACATCATCATGAACAGATATACTGTATCATGTGTGATACCAGCTGATTAAAAAATACTTGTGCAACACTGACTTATCAGGGCTCTTTTTGTAGAAAAAGCCCAGTAGGAACTCATTAGCATAATAGGCCACACCCAACAGCAGGAACTCATTAGCATATTGGGCCACACCCCTGACAGCACAGCTCATTAGCACATTAGGCCGCACCCCCATGTCACCAGAAGTGTGGTCATCCAGCCACACCCACCTTTTGCTTGCTATTCTGTTTACCTTGTTTGTTGTCAAAACCCAGGGCCTTTTTTTTGTAGCAGGAACTCCTTTGCATGTTAGGCCACACACCCCTAATGTAGCCAATCCTAATGAGTTTCTGCTGTTGGGTGTGGCCTATTATGCTAATGAGTTCCTGCTGGGCGTGGCCAACTTGGGAGCCAGCCGGAACTCCGTTCCTGTGCGTTCCTGCCCAAAAATAGTCCTGCTTATACTTGTGTCACTTTTTACATCAGCAACAGAGAAAGCAGTCCTGCAGGAGTGAGCTGATCCCATTCTCTACTCCTTTTCACTCTACAAACCGGCAAGTGCAGATAAGACATGGTCAAGTTGACCGAGATTCTGTTCTGCCTGTGACCCTAAACATGATATGCATTTGTCAAATGAAATATAGATTCCAGGGAGGAGAAACAAGGAAGACAGGACTGGTTAGCAGACTGACTTTAAAATGTGAAGTCTGCAGACTAGCATGCAGATGACTTTCGGTCCAGAATGTTTTACATGTTAATTGCCACTTGTAATATTCCTGGGCTCCAAAACAGAGACCAGAAGAATTGGTCTCTAAGGTGCTACTGAACTCAAGAAGAAGAGAAGAGATTGGATGTATACCCCGCCAGAAGAATTAGTTCAAACTAGGGTTGACAGGTCCCTTCGTCGATCCGGTGGGGGGATTCAGGGGGGGAGGTCACCCGGAAGTGATGTCATTGCATCAGGGATATCATGTGGGTGACCTCCTGGTATTTGGGTAAAATTCTATGGTATTTTCGCCCTCAAACCATAGAGTTTGCCCAGATACTGCACCCCCAACGAAGTGTGGCTTGACAAAAAATGGAAGGAGCAAAGGTATGTGGAGGAGAGACAGAAGGACATGTGACAAGCTTGTTTCTGAACCTCCATATAATGGTTGGGAGGACAAAGCAGCCACCTCTTAGATGGGAAACGCCTTGGGATTTGAAGGTAGAGAGCAGGGTTTGGGGAGGGAAAGGATCGTACATTTCACCTTCTGAAGCAGCTATTTTCTCCAGAGGAACAGCTTTTTCTTGTCTAGAGACCAGTTGTAATTCCAGGAGACCTCCAGGCCCCACCTGGAGGCTGGCAACCCTACTGTTAATGTTTCACCCCTATGTGAACAGCTGGGGTCCACTTGGAACTCCCTGGCCTCATGAAATCCGGAAGCCCTTTGGGTGGCAGATTTTGTGAGACAGGAAAGACCAGAAGTGGGCTTAGGGTTGCCAACCTCCAGGTGGTGCCTGGATATCTCTCGCTATTTCAGTTGTTCTCCAGGCGACCAAGATCAGTTCCCCTGGAGAAAATGGCTGCTTTGCAGGGTGGACTCTGTGGGATTCTACCCTGCTGAGGTCCCTCCCCTCCCCAAACCCCACCCTCTCCAGGCTACACTCCCCAAATTTCTAGTTATTTTCCAGCCCGGAGTTGACTACCCTAGGTAGGGGTGGTGTTAATAACAGTGGTCTACATGCGGCACTGTTGGAAAAGGCAGTAGAAGTCCTAATAAAGTCTCTCTGTCAATGAACTTCAGATGTCAACATCTGAACACACTTTCCCTCCCCTCTCTCGGAGGTATATTTCAGTCACAAGCTTATTTTTGATTCCCTACAGTTCTCCAGAGGCCCATCAGTATGATGTCAGTCACTTCAAGTGATTAAAAAGGTTGCTTACGTTATTACAGACCCCGGGATAAACTGCGGAAGAAAAAAGTAATTCTATTTAGAATTGGCATCGCTGGCCTGACTTACTCTTGAAAGGACAAAAGGCTGTAGGGTTTCAACCATCAATACCAAAAAGAAAGGAAGGGCGGGAGAAGGAAAAATGTAAACACCAGAGCAAGGACAAAGATGTATAATTCTCAAGAAGAGTAAAGCTTAGAGAAAGCCCTTAAGCACAGGCAGATAGAAAGCCTTTCTAAATTTGTCAGGAACTGGGGGGGGGGGTCTACCAGAATAAAATGGAAGGCGAGACCATTTTTTTTGCAAAAAGAAAACATACCCTGCAAGCGTCAAAGCTGTTCGTTCTTAGGATAACTGTTAACTATTCTAGTGTCTTGATTACTAAATCAGGGTCGCCAACTCGGAGTCAGGAAATCCCTTGAGATTTGCAGGTGGAACTTGGGGAAGGTGGGATCTGAGGAGAGGAGGGAACTCAGTGGGGTCTCTGGTTGCCACCTCTGTGTTGGGAAACACCTGGAGATTTTGGGGGGTAGAGCCTGAAGAAGGCAGTGTTTGTGGCGGGGAGGGACCTCAGCAGGATATAATACTATAGAATCCATCCTCCAAAGCAGCCGTTTTCTCTAGGGGAAACGATCTTGGTCGGCTGGAGGTCACGTATAATAGTAGGAGATCTCCAGGTACTTATATGAAGGTTGGGAGTCCTGGGGTTCCCAGCTTTAGGTTGGGGGGGGGGAATGAAGATTTTGGGGTGGAGCCTGAGGTGGGTGTAATTGGAGGAGCGGAGGTCTGCCACCACTCACTGAATTGAGTTACCACCTTCCTTGAGGGACAGTGAGACCCCTCTGGCTAAATTCCCCACCTTGGGAAGTGGGTACCTCGATCTTTGGGCGCCCCCTGGCGAGTTGGCAACGCCCCGATTCGGGCCAGTTTGTGCTCCCTGGCTTCCCTTTGCCCCTGGTAATGTGCAGAGCGGGGAGGGCTATGTGGTTATGGCACACCAGGCTTTTTAAACTCAAAAGGGAAGGTTTATTTAACTATACACAGGTTAGGCATGAAAATAAACACAGGCACTTCAACATAACCTGGGCACAGAAATAAAACAGGATCGAAACGCAATTCCTCTGCCTCGACGCACACCCTCTCTACCTCTGTAGTGGGTTGTGGCCTCAGGCCAGGATTTGCTTTCTCCCTCCTCGTTGTTGGAGGGAAACCGCAGCCCTTCCCTGGACTGGTCACCAGTACTGCCACCCTCCTGGGCTCCCCACCACGATTTAATAGTGTGGGGTCTCTAGGCCCCCCATGGAGGGTGGAAACCCTGGAACTCGGGTTACGAAGCAGCGTCTACCTGCCAAAGCAGCCATTTTCTCCAGGCGAACTGATAGGGTTGCCAAGTACTTACCACAATCCAGCGGGGGACACGTGCTTGTAACGTGCGTTTCTCCTTGTAACGCACCATGCCGTCGCCAGGAAATGACACCGGGTGACGCTCTGGCAATGGGGCTGAAAACTCAATGGTACCATCGAGTTTCTGGCCCCATTGCCAGAGCGTCGCCC
>NW_015169818.1:175099-177081 GCF_001447785.1 Gekko japonicus | reverse complement strand
ACAGGTTAGGCATGAAAATAAACACAGGCACTTCAACATAACCTGGGCACAGAAATAAAACAGGATCGAAACGCAATTCCTCTGCCTCGACGCACACCCTCTCTACCTCTGTAGTGGGTTGTGGCCTCAGGCCAGGATTTGCTTTCTCCCTCCTCGTTGTTGGAGGGAAACCGCAGCCCTTCCCTGGACTGGTCACCAGTACTGCCACCCTCCTGGGCTCCCCACCACGCTTTAATAGTGTGGGGTCTCTAGGCCCCCCATGGAGGGTGGAAACCCTGGAACTCGGGTTACGAAGCAGCGTCTACCTGCCAAAGCAGCCATTTTCTCCAGGCGAACTGATAGGGTTGCCAAGTACTTACCACAATCCGGCGGGGCACACGTGCTTGTAACGTGCATTTCTCCTTGTAACGCACCATGCGGTCGCCAGGAAATGACACTGGGTGACGCTCTGGCAATGGGGCTGAAAACTCAATGGTACCATCGAGTTTCTGGCCCCATTGCCAGAGCGTCGCCCGGCGTCACTTCCTGGCGACGGCATGGTGCGGCACGTCTGTTGTCCCCGCAGGAATGATCCTGCGAAGACGTCTTCATCCCCCGCCGAATCACGGTAAGTACTTGGGAAGCCTGCGAACTGATCTCTGTAGTCTGAAGATCAGTTGTGATTCAGGGAGATTTCCAGGCCTCACCTGGAGATTAGCAACTCTGTTATATATGCATGACAGGTTTTGCATCCATGTCCCTCAATGGCCTTTGAGTGCATGTGGTGTTATGAGGCTACAACTCTGTAGAGAGGAACAGTGTGATTTGCACAGCTTCTCAGGCATATTTGCATGGAAGCTCATTGGGGGGCGAGGCTATGCTCTTCCTAGAATGTTACAACAGTTTACTTCATTTTCACACCTTTGGTTGGGGAAGATGTTTGTCTTCTACTTAATATGCATTGCAGAAATGGGTACACTCTGGTAACAGTAACAAAAGGAGGAGGAGGAGGAGGAGGAAGAGATTGGATTTATACCCCACCCTTCACTCAAAGTCTCAGAGCGGTTTACAATCTCCTTTTCCTTCCTCTCCCCTCAACAGACACCCTGTGAGGTAGGCGGGACTGAGAGAGCTTGGAGAGAACTGCTTTTGAGAGAACAGCTCTGAGAGAACTTATTACTGACCAAAGGTCACTCAGCTGGCTTCAGGTGGAGGAGTGGGGAATCAAGCCCGGTTCTCCAGATGAGAGTCTGCCACTCTTAACCATTACACCAAAGGTAAAGGTTCCCTTGCTCGAAAGCCAGTCGAGTCCGACTCTAGGGTTGCGGTGCTCATCTCCGTTTCAAAGCCGAAGAGCCAGCACTGTCCGAAGACGTTTCCGTGGTCATGTGGCCGGCATGGCTAAACACCAAGGCGCACGGAACGCTGTTACCTTCCAACCAAAGTGGTCCCTATTTATCTACTTGCAATTTCTTGCTTTCGAACTGCTAGGTTGGCACCAAACTGGCTCTCAAAGCCCAACCGACAGAAGCACAGCAAAAGAAAAGAAAAGAAAATACACATTAAGCATAAATAAAGCCAACTTTGGTCACAGTTGCAGATAAATATTAATCTGTCATCAATATACAGACCAGCTGGCACATAGAACCCTTACAGGTGTAACTATGTGAGGGCAGGTAAAGGATAATCTGTTGCACATTTTAGGCACAATTATGGTATTCCCAGAACTTCGCCACATAAAATGCCACAACGTCAGGGGCCATCTCCTGCAGGAGCGCACAGGAGCGGAGCTCCGGCAGTAAAGAGCCCAGAGGGCAGGCACATGCAACAAGCCCCACCTCCTGCTCCCAGCAGCCCTCAGTCAGAGCAAGAAGCAGCCAGGTACGTTGCAGAGCCCCCCAGCCCGAAACAGTCCAGTGGCACCTTTAAGACCAAGTTTTATTCAGGTACAAGCTCTCCCTCCTCTGCGAGGACAGATCTGCATGTTCCCCCTCCCCCCAATA
>NW_015169818.1:162852-174652 GCF_001447785.1 Gekko japonicus | reverse complement strand
GCATGTTCCCCCTCCCCCCAATAGCTAGCAATCCAAAACAGTCCAGTGGCACCCTTAAGACCAAGTTTTATTCAGGTACAAGCTCTCCCTCCTCTGCGAGGACAGATCTGCATGTTCCCCCTCCCCCCAATAGCTAGCAATCCAAAACAGTCCAGTGGCACCTTTAAGACCAAGTTTTGTTCAGGTACAAGCTCTCCCTCCTCTGCGAGGACAGATCTGCACATCCCCCCCCCCAATAGCTAGCAATCCAAAACGGTCCAGTGGAGCCTGAGCGGTGGGTGTCGCCTTCTGACACACTTCCGGTGACGTCAGGGGGTGTGGCGTATGCAAATGAGTTATGCTAATGAGCTCCTGCACCTCTTTTTCTACGACATGACCCCTGCACAACGTTATCAACAATGCTGCCAAGCCATTGATTCGAAACAAAACATAGAAATATAGAGCTGGGAAGGATCTCAAAGGTCATCTAGTCCAACCTCCTGGGAAATGCAGGAGATTCACAGTTACCTCCCCCCCAGCGACCCCTGCCCTATGACCCGAGGAAGGCAAAAACCCTCCCGGTTCCCTAGAAGGGTTGCCAATATTCAGGTGGTGGCTGGAGATCTACTATTATAATTGATCACCGGGTGACAGAGATCAAATCACCTGAAGAAAATGGCCGCTTTGGAAGGTGGGCTTCATGGTCTTACGCCCCACTGACGTCCCTCCTCTCCCCAAACCCCGCCCTCCTCAGGCTCCACCCCCAAAATCTCCAAGAACCTCCCAACCTGGAGGTGGCAACCCAACTCCCTGGCATGGAGGAAAATGCCTTCCTGACCCCAAACCAGCAATTGGCATTACCCCGGGCACGTAAGAAAGGGCCAGGAGAGCCGAGCACTGACTCGTTCCTCCCTGCCCTCCCTCTCGGGATCCACCTAGGTTGACAGAATCAACACTGCTGTCACATGGCCACTGAGTCTCTGCTTTGAAACCTCCAAAGAAGGAGAGCCCACCACCTCCCGAGGAAGCCAGTCATGACGAGATAGATACTTTGGGCACACAGAACACCAGGGTTGCTATTGCCGGGTTGGGAAATGCCTGGAGATTTGGGGCGTGGAGCCTGTGGAGGGCAAGATTTGGAATAGATTCTTTGGAATTATGGTGCTGGAGAAGACTCTTGAGAGTCCCCTGGACTGCAAGGAGATCAAATCAGTCCATCCGAAAAGAAATCAACCCTGACTGCTCCCTGGAAGGCCAGATAATGAAACTGAAGCTAAAATACTTTGGCCACCAAATGAGAAGGGAGCACTCACTGGAGAAGACCCTGATGCTGGGAAAGATTGAAGGTCAAAGAAGACGGGGACGGCAAAGGATGAGATGGTTAGACAGTGTCATAGATGCAACGAACATGAAATTGAGTGAACTTCAGAGGACAGCGGAAGACAGGAGGGCCTGGCGGGATCTGGTCCATGGGGTCGCGAAGAGTCGGACTCGACTGTGTGACTGAACAACAAACAACAACTTCAATGGGGCATAATGCCCTTGAGTCCACCTTCCAAAGTGGCCATTTTTCTCCAGGGGAACTGATTTCCACTGCCTGGACATCAGTTGTAATAGAAGGAGATCTCCAGACGCTACCGCGAGGCTGGAAACCCTACAGAACACTCTAAACACGGGTGAGTTGATTCCCCCCCAGTTCCATCATTACTGATGCTGTATTCCACTTGTCTTTAATTCTGTGTTCAATATGCTTTCCATTCCATTCCATTCCGCTTTCCATTCCTTTAGTTCATATGAATAGGGTATTCCCCCCCCCATTCTGTGTTATCAGTGCACATATCTACTGACAAAATAATGCAAAAAAGTCCACTTGTCTTTAATCCTGTGTTCAATATGCTTTCCATTCCATTCCGCTTTCCGTTCCTTTAGCTCATATGAATAGGGTTCCCCCCCTCCTTTCTGTGTTATCAGTGCACATATCTACTGCCAAAATAATGCAAAAAAAGGGGGAGGATCTTGATTAGATGGGAAAATATAATTGGAAAAAAACTAGTTTGCGATACTTTACCAAAGCCAATTAACTTCCTCCCACACCTCGATCACAGAATCGATATGACTGCGCAAGCAACCGCCACCACATTGCTTTTGAGTGGTGTTTTATCAACGCTTGTGCAGAAAGAATTTTGATGCACTCATAGAAGCCATTACATCTCTTTCTTTTTGTTTGTTTGTTTGTTTCTGCACTGTTTTATCCGTGCTTACATGTGCATCAATAATGTACAGGCAGGGAAAAGACGGAAACAAACTGGAGGAACTGAAAGCTATGGAAATTTACACATCACTACATAACTTTTGGGGCACATTGGCTCAGAGATTAAGATGCTGAGCTGCAGACTGGAAGGTAAGTAGCTCAGCACTTCGAGACCCGGGTGCCGCGTGACGGAGTGAGCTCCTGTCTCTGGGCCCAGCTCCTGCCAACCTAGCAGTTCGAAAGCAAGAAATTGCAAGTAGATAAATAGGTTCTGCTTCAGTGGGAAGGTAATAGCATTCCATGAACCTTGGCATTTAGTCATGCCGGCCACATGACCATGGAAATGTCTTTGGACAGCACTGGCTCTTCAGCTTGGAAAGAGGGATGAGCACCGCCCCCTAGAGTTGGATTTGACTGGCTTTCGAGCAAGGGAAACCTTTTTTTTTTACATAACTTTCAGAAATAAAACAAAAAAAATGGGGAAAATGAAAGTGGAATGTCAGCGTTAATTGACTTCTTGGGACTCACTATCAATTACCTCCAGCAGGCTAACTGTGGCCCACCAAAGAGCCCGAGAAGGACTTGTACGTATAACTCCACTCGGAGCACGCTGCGGAAACCTGGTTGTCAGCGGCGGCTAAGTGAATTTCCATTTCTTTTCCAGCCAGCCCAGACCGAGCAGTTTATGAACCCGCCACTTATGAATCTGATAGTCTGACCCGTGAGAAGTCAACTTGATAATCAATAGTGTGCGCCCCCCCCCCCTCCAGCTCTCAGTGGCACCTTCTGATTAATATCTGCCTTTGAGGAGAAGGATATGAAAATGATATCATGCGTAAATAGCTTGAACTGCCAGGCTAATACGGGACACGGAACTACCTGCGGGGAAAAGGCTAAAATCAACTAGAGTAGATAAATGTCAATTCCCGGGGGGGTGGGGGAGAGAAAAGATTTCAGCATTATATTTAAATTAAAAAGAAACATTATTTTGATGCCTCCTTTTCCAGGGAACCTGTGGGCTGTCTCATTCCCTGCCTGCCCCCCCCACCCGCGCCAGAAAGCTCTGATAAAATATGTGATCACTCTCTGCCAAGGCTCTCAATTCCTCTTTGGTGCAGACGGCAGGGTTTATATGATAAAATTTTAATGACCGTGGACCGGCATATCAATGCAAGGCACCAGAATATTTTCAATAATGCTCCCACGTCTGTGAAGACTGGCACCGGGTGATATTCCTGTAACAGAACCCTACAAGTCCAGAGATGTGGGCTGAGTTCGAGATAGTGGCAGTTCCAGGGAAAGCGCCGTTATCATGTAGCAGCTGTAGGGACGAAATGGAGATTTATGAATCTCCCCTGTCCAGGCAACTATATTATAGGCTTTAAATTAAAAATAGGGGGCTTAGCTCAAACCAAACGGCACCTTTGGAGCATGCAGGTCCCGGCCTTCTATTTCAAGAGAAGCTGCAGTACAGAATGACCCCCGACCCCCTTCTCTGTACTGACTCAGACAAAAGCAAAAAGAAAAATCAAGCCAACAAAGACTAAAGATTATACCTCAGTGTAACTAGCTGCCATCTGCCCATCAACAACTGACATAAGCACAAGCTTTGCTTTAGAGCCTCATTCAAGTTCCCTTTTGTTTCCCCTTTGGAGTCTCACACAAGTTCTCTTTTTCCCCCCTTTGGAACCTCATACAAGTTCCCTTTTCCCCCTTTGGAGCCTCATACGAGTTGAGTTCCCTTTTCTCCCCTTTGGACCGTCATGCAAGCTCCCTTGATTTCCTTTGGAGTGTCACTCAAGTCCCCCCACCTTTGGAGACTCAAACAAGTCCCCTTTATTTCTTTATTAATTAACCTGCCACCATTTCCTTTAGTAATTTCATTCGTATTCTGTTTTGTCTGCAGACCTCAGGGAAGCATGCACGGAGGTGTCCCATTTTGTCTTCCAACAACCCTGATTGTAAGTGGCCCAAGGCCACTTGTGGTGCAATGCCCCGCAGGGACTCCAGAGCAACTCTGCATGCAGTGCTAAGGAAATGTCATGGCAGCGGACCAATTCCCTACCCACCGTGTCACACTCTCTCTCGTACAAACGTTGGCTGCCTTCAGATTTGGAGCATCCCTTGGAGACTGACCCATGGGTAGGATGAGGATGACAATGATTCTTTAAGCTGGATTTAGGTGACCAGAGACAGGGTAGTTCGAGAGGATAGTTGTGTCTGTCTGCAACAGAACAGCTTGATTCAAGTCCAGCAGCACTGGGGTTGCCAGCTCCAAATTGAGAAATCCTTGGAGATTTTGGAAGTGGAGCCTGGGGAGGGCAGGGTTTGGGAAAGGGAGGGACAAGGTATGATGCCATAGAGTCCTAGGGCTGCCAAGTGGGGGCGGGGGTGGGTAAACCCTCGCTTTGGAGGCCCGCGGAATCGGGCCCAGGGGGGAACTCCGCCCCCCGAAGCGCAGCTTGGCTGCGTCACTGGAGGTGACGCAACCACGTCGTTCACATTGGGGGCGTGGCCCCAATCGTCGGAGGGAAAACTCTATGGTTTTCCCTCCGACTATTGTGGCCACGCCCTCAACGTGAGTGACGTAGCACGTCACTTCCTGTGACAGGCTGGTGGCGCGCGCACGCATCACCGGCGCCAAGGTAAGTAGACTTGGCAACCCTATAGAGTCCACTTTCCAAAGTGGCAATTTTTTCCAGGTGAACTTATCTCAACGGCCTGGAGATCAGCTGTAATAGCGGGACATCTCCAGCCACCACCTAGAGGTTGTCAACCTTAAGCAGTAGGGATGGGCATGGATTGGGAAATTGTGGTTTGTATTGGTTTGAGTTTCGTGGCCGAACCACGAACTAAACCACGAACTGAACCAAGCTGAACCGGTTTGTTCACGAACCGAACTGGTTTATTCGCAAACTGAACCAGTTTGTGGCCCCAAAAACCCCATTGAAAGGGACTGCAGTGCCTTTCAGTGGGGTTTGCAGAAAGCTAAAAACAACCCCAAACCAATTGAGCGATAGGGAGTCTGCTGCTCAGCTGTTTCGGGCTGTCTTGTGCAGTCACTTTAAACTTTTTGTGGCTTTTGCAGGGAACAGGCAGCAGGGGCTTAAAGGCACTTTAGAGACCGCTCACAAACTTCTATTCACTATCCACAAGCAGGGCAACATTTGTGTTGAATTTTGCTTTATGGTTCAGTTTGTGGCCATCCTACTAAGAGACCAATTTGGGGGCTATAAGCTTATGAGAGTCAAAGCTTCCTTTGTCAGATTGGGTAGTATCCTAATTTATGTTGGAGGAAGTTTCAGCTTAAGTGGTTCTCCCCTTGGTGGAACAGCCTGAAGTCTTCCTCGAGCCTAAGGCGCCCCTCTCCCACTCATGCGGCTTTTCCATTGGCGGAAGGGTCACTTAAGTTGGAAGAAGCCTCCTTAGCAGGGGTCATTTCATAGAAAAAGAGCTAGGGGAACTCATTAGCATAACTCATTAGCATATGCCCCACCCCCTGACATCAAGGGCCCGGCGGTGGACCTGCAAGGCCAGTGGGAGTGCGAGGAAGCCCCGCCAAGGCCCTCCCTGGCCCCAGGCAGGCAGGGGTGGGGAGAGGTGGGGAGGAAGCAACTTACCCTCCCTCTTCTCCTGCCTCCTCCTGGCTGAATGGGGGCTGGAAGCGGGGTGGCCGGAAGCAGGGGGCGGGGCTTCGTCATGTGCCCCGCCCCCTGCACCTCACCCGGGGGAACTGTGTTCCCCCGCATTCCCCCCCGAAATGACCTCTGCTCCTTAGGCTAGAAGAAGGCTTTCAACTTTGTTCAGTGGTCAGAAAGAGGCCAGCATCACCAGTATAACAAAGCATAACAAAGGCTTCCAGGACTCCGGCTACGGTGCGAGGTCTCCTGCAGGCAAACAGCCACGATGTCCGCAGGGGCAGATTAACCATTAAGCAGACTAAGCACGTGCTTAGGGCACCAGGGCGACGGGGGGGCACCACAAAGTTGAGGAAAGGGTGCACAACAGAGAGGTCTTTCTCACAACTGAAACGTGTAAAAAAACCCAAATAGATCAGTTACGCTTCAAGAAACACTCAACTCACTGTGTATATTAACGATTGAAGCAGACATTCTGAGAGGTATTAATTTCGAGGGTGTTATCAGTGATTTTGCGAAAATGAAATGTAGAAAAATGCCTTTCGGGTCATGAATAGTGGAACTTTGATACATTTAACTTGTGAAATGTTAAAACAGATGTTGCATTGCATTTTTGTAGAACTTTACGTAGCCCAAGCTTGGCTTAGTTTGTACAGTATATTGTGCTATCATATGAATACATGTCTGTATTGCTGCAACCTGCATTGCATATCTGGTCAGACAGGTCAACAACTAAAATGGACTAGGTCAGTGTGGAAAGGAGGGGGGCACCAAGATTGGTCAGTGCTTAGGGCACTGGTGAGCCCCCTTAATCTGCCCCTGGATGTCCGTTAGATATATTGATGCCTGATTTCTCCCTCAGACATTCTGCACTTTCTTGACAATCAGTGGTTCCAACATGAAACATTACATAAGTCAAGGGAAAATCCTTACTAGATCTTTGGCATGACGGTTGGAATGAAATGACTAATAAACACTACATTTACTTCACAGCACAACCGAGACAAAACTGGTCCTCTGATTTCTACATGTAAAAGCACTTAACTGAATCAAATCCTCTATTCATGCACATAATGTGCGACTCAGGAGAGTTGGGTTCGGTTTAAACATTAATCTTGGCGTTTCTGAGTTTTGAGACTGCACTTCAGCAACAACTTGATCTGTAACCGCAAAAGTTACCGAGCTTATGAGCAAGGTCCGTGATTCTCCCAGCTCCAAAATGGGAGGTTAGGCTGAATTATCCGGCTCACACGTGGCATCATTTATGTTGCAGGGAGACACGTGTATTCCTAAGGACCAGTCTTGATCTTTAATCGACCCCTATAGCAGGAGTCCCCAGACTTTTTGAGCCTGCAGTGCAATACTCCCTCTATGCTGTGAAGTCTTATGAGCAAAAATTCTACTTTGTAAGCTCCTGGCATTAAAGCTGTGAGCGAGCGATTGGGCTACTGCAGGAATTAGTTTGCTCTGGAGCCCTCCTTCCTGAGCTGAGACAAAAAGGTGTGAGCCGGAGGCTAAAAAACTGTGAGCTAGCTCACACTAACTCAGCTTAGAGGGAACACTGCCTGCAGGCACCTCTGGCACTTTGACAGAGGGTGGTGAGTGCGGCCCTAAAATGGCTGCCAAAGGAGGTGGGGTCAAACCTAAAATGGCTGTCCCAGGAGGCGGAGCCAGACACAATACCTCCCTCCGTACTTTGCAAAAGAATTGCAGAAGGGGAACAGAAAGAAAATAAGGAAAGTGTGGGGGAAGTCAGGGAGAAAGAGTAGGGGGAAATTAAAGAAGGAAAGCCTGAAGGGGGAATGGAATCACAAGCCTGTATGCTTAGTAGCTCCCCTGCTCTTCCAGTAGCTGCCACCGCCATTGCATCCATGGAAACACCTTTTGTTTTAATGAGGGCAGCCAATGACAAGCTCTGTCTTACCAAAGCTCTCGTTCACACTGGGGGAACTTGGCCTTGAATCTTGTCATCCCTGAGGCAGTGTTATCAGCCCACTTAGGGGGTCAGGGATAGGCAGGCTTTTTGGCCAGATTACTTTTTCTTATCCACTGAAGCCATCGCCACCATAGGGATGTGCAATCAGCCCAAGGTTATCTAGAGTCACCACAACGGCCAGGGCAGGCCAGGGTTGGCTTTGGTTGGATAAATGTACCCGTCCCTGGAGTTCAGTGCTTGTGCTCTAGAATTACCAGTTGAACAAAGACAGATGAAGCCATCGCCACCATAGGGATGTGCAAGGTTATCTAGAGTAACCACAATGGCCAGGGCAGGCCGGGGTTGGCTTTGGTTGGATAAACGTACCCGTCCCTGGAGTTCAGTGCTTGTGCTCTAGAATTACCAGTCGAACAAAGACAGAGTCCATTGGCACCTTTAAGACCAGCACAGTTTTATTCAAGGTACGATCTTTTCGTGTGCATGCACACTTCCTCAGATACATTGAAATGGAAGTTACCGGTTCATATAGCCCAGTAGTCATGTATGGCTGCGAGAGTTGGACTATAAGGAAGGCCGAGTGCCGAAGAATAGATTCTTTTGAACTATGGTGCTGGAGAAGACTCTTGAGAGTCCCTTGGACTGCAAGAAGAACAAATCAGTCAATCCTAAAAGAAATCAACCCCGACTGTTCCCTGGAAGGCCAGATAATGAAACTGAAGCTCAAATACTTTGGTCACCTAATGAGAAGGGAGCACTCACTGGAGAAGACCCTGATGCTGGGAAAGATTGAAGGTCAAAGAAGACGGGGACAGCAAAGGATGAGAGGGTTAGACAGTGTCATAGATGCAACGAACATGAAGTTGAGCGAACTTCAGAGGACGGCGGAAGACAGGAAGGCCTGGCGTGATCTGGTCCATGGGGTCGCGAAGAGTCGGACTCGACTGTGCGACTGAACAACAACAACAAATATATAGACAGATGCCTCTACATAGCTCATATCTTGAAAACAACTTTGTTGGTCTTAACGGTGCCACCGGACTCTCACTTTGTTCTGTTGCTTCAGACCAACATGGCTGCCTACCTGGATCTATCTAGAATTACCAGTTATCCTAGGGAAAGCAGAGTACTAGTAGAAGGGCATCACCTACCTCTGAAGATGGTGACCTAACAGCAAACCAAAGGGGAGGAGGAGAGACATGAACGATGCTTGTCCAGATATCCTGGGAGCAATGTTCCCTCTAAGCTGAGGTACTGTGAGCTAGCTTGCAGTTTTTTAGCCTCCGGCTCACACGTTTTTCCCTTTGCTCTCACGAAGTAGAATTTTTGCTCACAAGACTCCACCGCTTAGAGGGAGCATTGCCTGGGAGTATACCGATGTCTGTGTCTGAGGGCCTCCCCTTGGACCCAGCTGGTGGCTGCATGAGTCTGGGTAGTTATGTCAGATTCTTGTCAACTTCTCCCACCCTGTCACCGTCTCAAGGGTTCACCTGGATCGTTTGGGAGAACTGGTGAACTGGCCCTGTGCGCTGGCAAAATAGTCTGATGTCTGTTATACAGTGTGCGGGTGTAGTGTATTCAATAAGCTGCCATTGAATGCCTAATGTCTAATGAAAACATCTAATTGAAATGTCATGTTAAGCTTCGTCCTGGGCTAGGATCCAAATACATCCAATCACATTGCTAGCCCAGGAAGCACCCAACCAATCACTTCTCAGCAAGCTCCCTGAATGGGAACATCTGTGATTGGGCCTTATGTGAACAACCTTATTGGTTGGTATTTGTACAGTGGGTGTGGCTACATTAGCCAGGAATGTTTAAAAGCAGGGCAGCTGCAATGTAAAGGCTGTTCTGGCTATCAGATGTTGATCCGTGTTGGAGTTGTGTTCTTGTTGTGTTCTTGCTGAATCACTCTCCGACCGCTTTGTTAAGCGAGCGACTTAACAGCGGGTAGGCTGCCAGTCTCCAGGCGGGACCAGAGGGTCCCCCAGAATTACTCATCTCATCTCAATACCATAGAGATCAGTTCCCCTGGAGAAAAATGGATGTTTTGGACCCCACTGAGGTCTCTGTCCTCCCCAGGCTCCACCCCCAAATCTCCAGGAATTTCCCAACCTGGAGCTGGCAACCCTCTCCTCCTCACCCCCCACCAGTGGCCAGGGGCGACCTGGTAACCCTACCTGTGCACCGCTGGCTGGCTGCCCCTGTCCTGTTTCACAAGAACGATTTCAAACCTGAACGAAACCTCTCTCTTTTCTCTCCCCGTCACACATGAAATCAACATGAACAGTCTCAATACAATTTCTCTCAGGTGTCGGAAGAGTCAGAAGATGCCCTTGCCTAAAGAGTACCCCATTGGTTCCATATGGGCTTTTCAAAAAATAAAAATAAAATTTCGTAGTTGTCTAAAGTGTAAATTGCTTTTAAAAACAATTGAAGTCGGTGCGGGCAGCCATGCAGTAGCTCATTTGCTGTGTTAGGCCTCTGAGTGTTGCGCCCGCAGGCATGCCACAGGCCGTACCGCATAAGCCAAGCATTTCAGTGCTGCATTTGAAGTGAGCTCCATGTACCAGCGCACCGCTTAAGGCCTGGGGGATGCTACAGCTGTGGCATTAATTAAGAGGTTTACACTTTGTCTGGAGGACACGGAAATGCAAATAAAGGTAACAGTAGCATCAGCTTTTCCAAAAATGGCATTATTAAGGTTTTTGTTCGTGCCAGAAACAGAACAGTCACAATGTGCGGCTTTGTTATTCCCTTGGAAAAAGGGATGTACCCTCCATTTCACATTGCCAATAAGAATTAGAGATGCTGTCTCAAAATCCAGTAAATGTTCTTCTCCAACCTTCAAAATGGCTCCGTTTAGGTTAGAATATTTGGGCAGAAGTTAAGTATTTTTAAAAGTTCTGGTGGAAGAGTTAGACATACGCTTTATGAACTCCCACTGAAATTAGTGGGATTTGAAAGGGCTCAGCCCTGATTAGAGTGCTGGGAAAGGACGAGGGAGATCTGGGTTCAAATTCCCACTCTACCATGAAGCTCACTGAGTGACCTTGGGCCGATCGCTCTCACAAGGGCTGCCAGATCCCCCCTCCAGTGGAGGCGGGTTCCCCCACTGCCACGCCTGCCCCTCAGCCACACATCATCTGCGGGCTGGGGGACTTACCAGTAGTAGGAGAAAGGCGAGGCCAAGTTGTCAACATCACCCAGGAAGTGACAGCATCATGCCAGCAATTTTCAGATGATACTCTGGGGGGAAACTCTATGGTAGAACCCGGTTTCACCATAGAGTTTTTGCCCAAATACCAGAGTGTCGCCCCAAAGTCTCTGGTGTCATGACATCACTTCCAGTGTGATGCCAGTGATATGGCATGGGCCTCCCCCACATCCCCCGCAGGTTGCCAGGAGGGACCTGACAACCCTACCTGGTACTCTGGCCAAGCCTGCTGGTGCCTCACTGACACAAGTCAAGCACAATCTACAACCATCTCCTGCAACCCCTGCTGGAGGAAAAGAAACTGGGCAAGCTGTCTTTCAACTTACCTGCCCCTAATTACATTGCAAGCGAAAACTCCAAGAACCTCTCCAGAAATCCCTGGGTACTGAAGCACACGGTTTAGAAACTACTGGCACCAACAAGGCAGAGGCTGTCTAATAAATATGTGAAGGCCATAAATGGCCCAAGCCGTTCAGTTCACAGAGGATTACTGGGGAGAGACCTGAAAGTTGTCAACAGAGCCCTATAGAGAACTGTTGATCCATGATAACATGATCACTTCTCCTGTGTCGTCATCTCTTCTGGCTAGATTTATTTGTGTGGTCTTTTATCGGGGTAATCTGCCCAATCTTTCAGCCATCCAATCAGCCCTTCCAATTCCACTCATATTTCTGCTTGGGACTGGACGGCACACAAGGACCTGCTATTGTACTCTCTAAGGGAGAGGAAGGAGGAGGAGGAGGAGGAGGAGGAGGAGGAGGAGACTGGATTTATACCCCACC
>NW_015169818.1:158248-161429 GCF_001447785.1 Gekko japonicus | reverse complement strand
CCAGATCCAGGCTGGGAAACTCCTGGAGATTTGGGGGTGGAGCCTGCAGAGGGCAGGGACTTCAGTGGGGTACAAGGCCACAGAGTCCACCCTCCAGAGCATCCATGTCTCCAGGGGAACTGATCTCTATAGTCTGGAGATGAGTTGGGGGATCCCCAGGTCACACCTGGAGGCTAGCATTCCTATTTTCATCGTCTGGAGAAGACGTCGTCTAATAAGGTGTGGCATACCATTTCTACATATTTATTTTTCATTGAGAAGATGAAGAAGGGTGCCGCATTTCAAGGGGACTTTTTTTGCTGCCAAGGTTTATGGTCCTACAGTAGTAGAGAGCAACGTTAGCCTTTACAAAGGCCTCCGAATACTGAATATTATGACAATTCTAGTTCATGCTTCTTTCATGGCTGTTGCACGCCCGGACAAAACTGCGGCCATCTAGAACATCTATCTCTGTGTCCATCTCATGCACGTACAGAAAATATATGGCACAAGGAAAAGAAGAAGAAAGGGAAACTGTGCCTAAGAAAATTGGTAGGACAAAAATGGACATCTCAACCATCTAGAAAATTTTTTAAAAATGGAAATCTATTTCTGTACATTTGCATCACCCACAAACCCTACTCATGCAAAACTACAGTGAAGGAAGGGCCATGTGTACACCCTACCAGGAGCATTGTCTTCTCCAGGGGTCCTTTCGTAGAAAAAGAGCTGCAGGAGCTCATTAGCATAACTCATTAGCATACCTTATTTGCATATGCCACACCCCCTGACATCACCGGAAATGTGTCAGAAGGCAACACCCATCACTTAGGCTCCACTGGACTGTTTTGGATTGCTAGCTATTGGGGGGGGGGAACGTGAAGATCTGCCTTCGCAGAGGAGGGAGAGCTTGTACCTGAATAAAACTTAAAGGTGCCACTGGACTGTTTTGGACCGGGGGCCGGGAGTGGGGCTCTGCAACTTACCTGGCTGCTTCTTGCTCTGACTGAGGGCTGCTGGGAGCAGGGGGTGGGACTTGTTGCATGTGCCCGCCCCCTGGGCTCTTTACTGCCGGAGCTCCGCTCCTGTGAGCTCCTGCAGGAAATGACCCCTGGTCTTCTCTCACCTAAGACTTCTTTCAGTTTATAACATAGCAATTCCCATTTTAAAAAGTAGAGTCAGTTTCTGGAAAAGGAAATTTAGTCTTCCTTTCCCATAATTCGCAAGTCCTCAGCTTGCCCCCAACCCCCCCGGCTCTGCCAATTCTCATAGCAAAAGAAAATGAGGGGAATGATGGGAATAACCCAGCGGTCCTTGCCGAAAAGACTGGGGAAATTCCTGGAACATCATGTGATGTGAGAGCCAGTTTGGTGTAGTGGCTAGGTAAATTGATTCTAATCTGGGAGAACCGGGTTTGATTCCCCACTCCTCCACTTGCGCCTCCTGGATGACCTTGGGCAAGCCATAGTCCTGGGACAGCTGTTCTTGAAAAAGAGCAATTCCTGTCAGAGCTCTCTCAGCTCCGCCTACCTCACAGGGTGTCTGTTGTGGGGAGGGGAAGGGAAAGGAGTTTGTAAGCCGCTCTGAGACACCTTTGGGTAGTGAAGGGCGGGGTATAAATCCAATCTCCTCCTCCTCCTCCTCTTCTTATTCTTCTTCATTCAGAAAGGATGTCATTGTGTCATATGACAGTCCCTTTCCCCATACCTTACCCGCAAAAGCTAATTCAGAGTTGCTGGCAATACAGGTAAGGTTGCCAGGCCCGGCAACCTTACCCTCATCTCCATGCCATAGGAGCTGTTGAGGCAGCCGTGGGCCAAGCAGAACGGATTCAAGCCAACCTAGAAGTGAATTGAACAGAAAGGGACTTGGTTTTTCAGTGTACAGTTGCCTTACGGGGGGGGATATAAAGGATGAACCACAGATCACTGGAGGCACTTAGGAGAAGACGGGAGTTCCTTGTTGCCGAAAAGGGATAAAGCCCGGGCTAGTGCAGCAAACAAAACAGCCACCTATAAGACATTGATAATATTGCACGGGCTCTGAACAGCTCTGATGCCTCGCAGCGAGTGTTCTCTTTGTGAGGGCTTATTCGCACAGAAAAATCGCAACCGAACATGCTACAGTTCATGAGTGATGTCCTGACTGGATTTATACCCCACCCTTCACTTCAAATGGCCACAGGGCCAATCCACAGCCACCAATGTCATTTTAGTCTGTTTCGACACTTTAAAAGGCTCAAGGAGGAAACAAGATTGCCTGTTGCCACCATGCCATGGGCCGGATCCTGATCGGGCCCTCAAATCGATTTCTAAACCTCCTCTAAAATGACATTGGTGGCCACGGATTGGCCTGGTGGCCATGGCCATGTCTAGTTTGGCTTTAAGGTAGCACTGCTCTAAACAACCCTGAACTTTCATATCACAGGCAGACACAAGTATATGGGGGCGCTCGATGCTCAAGAATTCCCACACAGTCTGTTCTAGCGAGAAAGCCTTGTATCCACAAGAAGAAAAGTGCATTCAGAGAGGGGTCACATCAGGTAGGGCGCAGGGAGTCGGGCATACACCAGAAGAAGAGAGTATCCCTGAAGATACCCAGGAGCCAGATGGTTTATCGTTTTAAAGGTCAAAAAACAGCACTTTGAATTCTGCCCAGATACATCACTGGAAGTCACTGAAGCTCTTTCAACTTAAAAGGGGGATCTTCTTCTTCTTCTTTTGTCTGCTGAGGAGATATGCTGGCACTTCCTTGTCTTGAATTCTGTTCTGCTCTGCTTTATATGTGCAGAGAATAAAGCGGGGACCTGACAGAGCCCTGTCTTCCCTTTCAGCTCTTGACAACGTGCACATCGCTTTATGCTGCAGAATGGGAGTCTTTTACGGTAACAATCTGCCTTCCTATCTCCACAGCCGCCTCCGCCTGGCAGCACACTCTGCTGTTAAGAGGGAAAGTGGAAAGAGACGTGCAGGAGGAAGAGTGATAACTTTTGATCCTGCCCTTTTTGAGCAACGTTAAGACAAGAACAATCCTCACCAGGTCTCTCTGGAACAACACCCAGCAGTATCCCAGCGCTCTTTTCCCCATCCAGGTCAGCTATGGCCTCTCAGCACCTTCCGCCTTATCACCTGTTGGCTAACAGTATTCTAAAGAATGAGTTACAGGAGAAACCATTCGTAGGGCTGTTGTTATATTCACCAGC
>NW_015169818.1:154561-155927 GCF_001447785.1 Gekko japonicus | reverse complement strand
CTCCTGGATGACCTTGGGCAAGCCATAGTCCTGGGACAGCTGTTCTTGAAAAAGAGCAATTTCTGTCAGAGCTCTCTCAGCCCCGCCTACCTCACAGGGTGTCTGTTGTGGGGAGGGGAAGGGAAAGGAGTTTGTAAGCCACTCTAAGACACCTTTGGGGAGTGAAGGGCGGGGTATAAATCCAATCTCCTCCTGCTGCTCCTCTTCTTATTCTTCTTCATTCAAGAAGGATGTCATTGTGTCATATGACAGTCTTTTACCTCACGGGGGGGGGGGGGAGATATAAAGGATGAACCACAGATCACTGGAGGCACTTAGGATAAGATGGGAGTTCCTTGTTGCCGAAAAGGGATAAAGCCCGGGCTAGTGCAGCAAACACAACAGCCACCTATAAGACATTGATAATATTGCACGGGCTCAGTAGTTGACTAGCCCCAGCCTCTGAACAGTTCTGATACCTCGCAGCGAGTGTTCTCTTTGTGTGGGCTTATTCGCACAGAAAAATCGCAACTGAACATGCTACAGTTCATGAGTGATGTCCGTGTCGAATCTGAAGCGGCTCTGAGGTTTTCTGGAATCTGCAGCCTTCTCCAGACAGGGCCTGTGTGGCTTCTTGTGCATGAAATCAGACAAGGGGGGATATTTTCAGCCCCTCCCTTAGGGTTGCCAACTTGGGGTTCGGAACTACCTGGAGATTTGGGGGTGAAGCCTGAGGAGGGCGGGGTTTGGGGAGGGGAGGGACCTCAGCAGGGTATAATGCCACAGAGTCCACCTTCCAAAGCGGCCATTTTCTCCAGGTGCACTGATCTCTGTCTTCTGGAGATCAGTTGTAATCGCGGGAGACCTCCAGCTACCACCTGGAGGTTGGCAACTCACCCTTCTCTTACTACAGAAGACTGGACATCACAGTCTAAATTATGGGAGTGTGGCCTTTTGTGTCTGCTTCTTGAAATCTTACCTCAATTTCCCACTGCTGTTGCTTTTACGCAGGAATACTTGCAGTGTGCACATTTCTAAGAGCACTACGTAAACAACATCCGCTAACAACAGGCTTTGTCAATTTCCCCCCCTCTTGATCTTAAGAGAATAAACCATTCTTAAAGGTTAAATTATTCAGCTGCTGCAGAACCTTATAGGTACTATTCTTTTTCTTCACATCCGATTACTCTGTTGTTGCTGGCATCTTTTAATCTCTTCCTGAATCACCTCAACTGACTACCCCTTTGCAGAATAATAATAATAATAATAATAATAATAATAATAATAATTTCTTCACATCCGATTACTCTGTTGTTGCTGGCATCTTTTAATCTCTTCCTGAATCACCTCAACTGACTACCCCTTTGCAGAATAATAATAATAATAA
>NW_015169818.1:141907-152525 GCF_001447785.1 Gekko japonicus | reverse complement strand
CAGATTAGAGTCCGCACACTTAACCACTACACCAAACTGGTGTATTAGCCACAAGGTATAGATAGGAACTCTCAGTCTGGGGCAAGTGATGCTCTGTATTCTTGGTGCTTGGGGGGGGGGCAACAGTGGGAGGGCTTCCAGTGTCCTGGCCCCACTGCTGGACCTCCTGATGGGACCTGGTATTCTTGGCCACTGTGTGACAAAGTGTTGGACTGGATGGGCCATTGGCCTGATCCAACATTGGCTTCTCTTATGTTCTTACCACTTGGCTGGGAGGCAGGAGAAAAAATGGGGGTGGGGGTGGCATGAAATGGGAGGCTAGCTATCTGCATCCATAGTATGATGATGCTATTTCTGGCATGGCAACTCTACCGTGTCACCAAACTCTATGGCAGGTTCTAGAGTTGTCACCCTCAGTGTGATGATATCCCTTCCAGGTTGTGTAGGAAGAGGCATCATCACACCTGGGGTGCCGACTGCCTCTCCCCCACAAGTCCCCACCTCCCCCCACCTCCCTCCAGTTGCCAGGCCATGCCTGGCATCCCTACATCCAGTTCACTTCACTCCTCTTCATGCTAGTCCCATTTGGTTCTTTCATCAGCTGCAGAACATCTTAGCATCCCATGAAGTCATTAAATCTTAACTCACAAAGAACAGACGCTGACTGAAATATTTAAAGGTTCTCCTAAACTTTTGATCTTGTTTATGAATTTGGAGTCTCGGTATCAACAAAGATGAGAAACATCTCCTCCCCCCCCCACCCCCAAATGAAGGGGGGAGATTAAGAAACCGGAAATGTCTTCTACTGAAGACTCCCTTCATGAAAGCTAAGCAGAGTTTTAGATCTTAAGAGTGTGCGTCATGCAAATGTTTAACATTTATTATTGATTTCCTGCCAAACGGCACTATGTTATTTCTCAGACTGATTCACTGAGAGGCAAGTGTCTTCATCGGTGAAAACAACAAATAATAATAAAAAAATACAGTGGGGGGTTGAATTGCCGAAAGGAAACACAGAACCTACAATCGAATGCTCATGTTGTCCTCAAGGGAACAAAATATTTCCCATGTGTGTGCCTATTTACTTTGAAGAAAAGCCAGTGAGTTCAATGGGGTTTCCTCTAAAGGAAGATTTCGCTGGACTGACTTGCTTCTTATGTGACAGATTGGATGATGTAAGATAGTCATGTTTGAAAAGGCCACAGTAAGGATCGTGGGACCTCCGTGGACAAAAGAACCGTGTGAGACAAGGGGGGAAAGGGAACTGGGTGAGATTCGCCTTGTTCTCTCTTACCCCAGAAGAAAAGTTGGTAGGATGTGACAGGCATTTTGCCGGTTTTGGAAGGACATGGGAGATTTATGTGAGCACACAAATTCAGGCATTACAACATTCCTCACATGTCCACAGGGTTTTTCTACCCTTAACTGGTTCTGGGGAGTTGTATTTGTCCCCTTTGGGAAACGGACATGGACCAATGGGCTACGCATAAGTTCTCCTAAGGGGGCAAATGGCAGATCCCCCTGGACCATTTCATGTTGGGAAACTTGCGTGGGAGGGGGGAAGCCTTATGCACTTCAGCCTCAAGCTGAATCCAGCCCCACACATCTGAGAATTCACACAAAACTACCTCATACTGAACTAGACCACTGGTCCATCAAGGCCAGTACTGTCTAGTCAGGCAGGTAGCTGCTCGCCAAGGTTTCAGGCAGAGGTCCTTCACATTGCCTACCACCTGATCCTTTTAGCTAAGGACTGAACCTAGGCCCTTCTGCATGCCAAGCAGATGTTCTACCACTGAACTATGGCCCTCCCCCAAATTAAATTCATAGCGAAGAACATTTAGACCACGTATGTTGACAGGATACATGAAAGACTCAGGGTCATTTTGTAATGTCTGAACTGGCTCTTCAGAGGCAGAAGGAGAAAACACAAATCATTGGAAAGGACATTGGGTAGGCAATCCCATAGCTCAATAAACAGAGAGGTTTTCCTTATTCAGAGAATCTTGCCTGCTCATCTCTTCCCCACAAAAACTGTAAAGTCTAGAAGCCTTTTCAAAAATGACAACTATGGCTTTAGCCAAATCTCAAATTCTGGGCCAGCAGTTAAATTTTTGACTCATATTCAAGAATACATTAATATATTTGGGATTTTTATGCAAGCCGCCCTGAGCTTGCCTCAGTGGAGAGGGTGGGGTATACATCCAATAAACAAATAAATAAATAAATAATAAACGTGGCATCCAGATCTGGATGTATAGATAATCATTTTGTCAGACTGCTCTTTGACGTATACATACATATCATGAGGGAACGAACTGCCAAAATAAGATATGATTTATAACCGTACTTTTTTTCCCCCCTGCGTGAGCATGGAAATTACGGAACACAATCCACGATCCTAATAATAGCACCATTTGATTTGGCCACACAGTACAAAATATGCAAGAAGCAGTCAACGGCTCTTTTGGTTTACCGTACCAACAATTGTTCCTTGGTGTGTATGTGTATCTATGCATTAGTGACCACTGAAGGAGGCCCATTGGGCTGGAAACACATCTGATCCTCTTTACTGTGATCGTGGTCGTATTTCTCTGCCATCAACTCGTGGAGATTTATTTGTATTATCCAAGGTACACTGAAGACTACTTAGTCTGGTGGTTTCAATCTAGAGGCTAAATCCAAGGCCTGTGTTCTTAATCTGCCTCTTAAGTGCACTGCACAATGAATTGATTTATGTTGTTTAATTCATTTTTCACGTTGTTCCTGCTCAACCTTCATGGTACCTAATGCTGGTCATTTCTCTTCTGTCAACCAAGCGGGTAAGTGTTTGGACTGTCACCTAGATACACCGAGACTACATAGGGTTGCCAGGTTCCTCGTGGCAACAAACGAGGGATGGAGCTGCAAGGAGGCCCATCTGACATGCAGCCACATGTCTATGTCACTGACCACATGACCCACGAATGACATCATCACTTCAGGGATGTCGGGGTGACACTCTAGTATTCAAGCAAAAACTCTGTGGCAAATTTGACTTCTACCATAGAGTTTCTGCCCAAATACCAGAGTGCCACCCCGACAAACCAGGTGTCCCTCTTTTTCAGGGTACGTTCCCCCCTCTAGCCAACTGATTGATGGTGAGCTGGTGGGGCCTGGCAGTGAGGGACCCCCACGACCAGGGGGTCTGGCAACTCTAAGACTACACAAGCAGACTATGTTTTGTTGCCACCCCCCCCCCCCCAAGCACAGCCTTGATCGGCAATTTTAAATCTCCATGTCTTTAAATAAACCAGCATTCAGAAATGAGCTGATATTGTTTTAACTCTGGCGACAAAGGGGAGGGGGGGTTAGAGCTGTAACCGTCCTACGCAACCCAGGTGCTATGGTGCTGAAAACAGGGTTTGTTTGTTACTTTTTTTTTAACTTTCCTGAATTATGCCCCCAGGATTATTTCCCATGAGCACCTGGGGTTCCATACACACGGAGAAACATCACAGCCACGGGCGATGTAAAAAGAGATCACCATTAAATGTCATTGAGGACTTGACAGAGAGAGGGGCGGGGAGGCCCTAGGATACATTTAAAGGGAGTGGGGGGAAACAGCAGGGATGAAAAGAGAGCACCGAACCATCTCCCCCATCAAATGGCTCGGGCCTCCGTTGTTTATTCAGATGGGTTGAAAAAATATGTCTATCCACCTGTCAGCATCCCTGTAATGGACCCTCCGGCAATTGGTGCTGAAAGTAATGGAAAGATTTCCCCTTGCGCTGGCACACAGAGGGAAACATGAATTGAATGCTCAACAGCTGGAGGGATCAAAGAGGCAAGTCGGCAAGGCCTCGCCTTTACAAAGCTGCCGTTCCATTTTGCTCTTGACCCTGGTGCACTGTAGAGATAAATCTGGCTGGATATGTGTGTGCCTGTGTGTGTCTCTGTGTATGTAAAAATGATAGGTGGCTGACAGCTAAGCAGTGCATTGCAATGGCAGCATTAAAAGGAAATCATGAATTGTAGTATATAAACTGGCACCCGTCAGATAAGGGGCTTTCGAGTTTGGGAGGGTTTTGCGTTCTTAACTAATCTGCAAATGCATAATTTTTTTTTTAAAAATACAGTATAGTTGGAGAAGGCAGGTATACACTTGTGGAAGGTCTGACACTAGGCTTGCCAGCGCCAGCTCTGGGTTGGGAGATTCCTGGAGAATTGGGGGTGAAGCCTGGGGAATGACCTCAGCAGGCTATAATGCCATAGAATTCCCCTCCAAAGTAGCCAAGAGAACTGATCTCTGTTGCCTTGAGATCAGTGGCAATTCTGGAAGATTTCCAGTCCCCGCCTGGAGGTTGGCAATCCTATCTGACTCAGAATGGTGAGGTTTTGGCATGGAATGGAGGTCAAAAGCCTCCCTGCTTTGCGTATCAAGGCACACGTTGCTTTTATGTATATAGTCCGTGACAGATGTGGAATGACTTAATTCATTACATCAGCAGATTGTTAACTAATTCATGAAAGTGGGAAAATCCTTTTTTTCCCTAATGCACGACATTCTATGAATTAAGTGACATGGGCAGTAGCTTATTGGACAGAGTGCAGGCTTTGCATGCAGAGCATAGCCCAGACTGGATTGCTCCCTGGCATCCTCTGTTGAAAGGGCCCCAGGTATCGGGACTGGGAAATCCAGTTCTTAGCCTGAGTCCATTTGTTCCAATAAGAGGACACGGGATCGGGCTGCGTAGACTCGGTAGAAAACGGCTTCATATCTTAACCGCCAGATCCAGTGAGGATATTTTGCACATGTGATGATGATGGGAAGACCCAACCCCACCCCAAGAAATGCAACATTTCACCAAAACGTGGTTGTGCTGACCTCAGAATCCCTTGGCGGGAGCTCATCGCTTTAGGCAAAATACGGTGGCAACTCTTATTCATAATACAGAATGAATCCCACAGAGGTGGAAACTTTTAGTGGAAAATTTTGCTGAAAAGCAATCTCATGAACTGTAACAGTGCAAGAAATAAGGGTCAGTTTAATAGACCATGAGCGACCGAGTCTCAAAAATTACTTGATTGGGATAAACATATACATCAATTTACAGGTCTGCCCCCCCCCAACTAAAGAAATCTTAGCTGATTAATTGTATGAGTTTTCAACAATTTAAATCTGAATACAGTTGCATAGTGGAGCTGCGGTGGCTCAAGTGGTTAAGACGCTGAACTGCAGGCTGTGGAAGGTCGGTAGTTCAGCAGTTTGAGACCTGAGTGCCGCATGACGGAGTAAGCTCCCGTCTCTAGTTCCAGCTCCTGCCAACCTAGCAATTTGAAAGCAAGAAATTGCAAGTAGATAAATAGGTACCACTCTGGTGGGAAGGTAACAGCGTTCCGTGCACCTTGGTGTTTAGTCATGCCGGCCACATGACCACAGAAACGTCTTCGGACAGCGCTGGCTCTTCGGTTTTGAAACAGAAATGAGCACTGCAACCCTAGAGTCGGATTCGACTGGCTTTCGAGCAAGGGAACCTTTACCTTTACCTTTTACAGTTGCATATGAATAAAACAATGCTATTGAAAGGGGAAAATACTTTGTTTTTAGATGAGGTATCTATGTCTTTCAGAAGGCAGAAAAAAACAGCTCATCCTACAGGAGAGATGTGGACATACCTTTACTAGGATTACACCTGTCTAAGGTAGGCAGGTCTCCTTCTATAGTGGGATACATCCCAGTGGCAACCCCTGACCCCCCCCCCCGGCCACTCAGCAGGCCAGAAGGAGGGAAATAATGTGGACTCAAAATAGAGTTCTCAGGCTATGCAAATGGAGGAGTTTGGGTGGTGGTGGTGGTGGTGGTGGTATGGGGAGGCACCATCAGTGACAGTGTGACATCATTTCCAGGGAAAACCCAGAAATGACATCACACCTTTCTAGGATTCAGCAAAAACTCTAAGGATCTTAGAACAATGTGACATCACTTCTGGACTCAACCCAGAAATGATGTCACACCATCAAAACATTGGAGGCCCCCATATCCCCACCCATCAGTCTCCTGCCAGGTGTCAGCCACCAGCTGGCAAATTTATACCTGACAATGTAATCTGAATCTATCATCTATCTCTCTATCTATCTATGCAACACATTCCGGAAAAGTTAAATCAGGGACACCTTGCTTTAGACTATCACAAGTATTTTAAAACAATAATCGAATTAAGTGACTAAACATCAACTAGACCAGGGGTGTCAAATATGTGGCCCAAGAGCCAGATCTGGCCCCCGGAGGGCTTCCATCAGGCCCGCAATGGAACTGGCCATTTCCTGCTTCCCGTTCTGCTGCTGCTGCTGCATCATAGCTTGCTTCGCCAGACTCTCTTAATCACTCAGTCATTTCATGTTTTATCCTGGGTCCTAGACTCAGAACTCCGAGCATGAGATTTCTGTGGTGAAGGTCAATAAATCAAAAGTAGGTTTGCAGCTTACAGAGCTAATGTTTTAAGCGTGTTCTTATTTTAAGTTAAAAAAAAAAACTTTGTGTTTTTGTCTTTTATAAACTTTATATCTCCGCTACCTGGCTTTACATTTTATGACACTCATGGCCCAGCCCAACAAGGTCTCATTTATGTCAGATCCGGCCCTCATAACAAATGAGTTCGACACCCCTGGACTAGACATTAGGATGGATCCGACAGGCTTTACCACTGGAGGTGTCTTCTTGGTCAACAGTCATGTGGGATGGAGTCTGTAGTAAGGCAGAGAATTTGGCAAATGTTAACAAACAAACAAACAAACAAACAAAAACCTGGTGGGACCCATCTCGCTGTAGCCATATTGATACATAGATTTCTACCCAGCTTCCTCACAGCACTGGAGGCAATTTTCCAAAAAATGGGGGGGGGGGATGGCGGTGGAGAAGAAACAATTTATGCCAGAAAACAACAACTGGTGGCTGCGTGAAGCTACATCAATTGGCTCCCACGGACGACACCGTCAACGCTTCTGCACCATTCACAAACCATAGCCATCATGGTGATTAAATGTTTCTGCCTAATAGATTAAAGGATTTGCTTATTTCAGAGTTTAGGCAAAGGCGCTGCGGATTTTATAACAAGAGGAGAGCATTTGCTTAGCCCTCAAATTAGGACGAGTTGTGGCCAATTCCGTGAATTAGGCAGGGCGTGTGCTTAATTTGTAAATTAGGGATAGGCATTGTGGCTGTGATGAATAAAGCAATAATCTGCGGCTGCCTCCTATTTTTCTTTAATGAAAGACTTTTGACAACTGAGGCATGACGCCTGCAACAGAACCCCTCAGTAAACAAGCATATGACTTCATGCCAATGTAACTCTGCATAATCCATAATCCCATTTCTGCCCAATAACTCGCATGTGTGGGATTTCCAGGAAGCCAATTTAGAAATAATTAACAGGTACCGCAAATCTGAAATATCGGTGATGAATATATTTGGTTACTCTGAGCAGTTTATCTTTGCCTCAGCTGCCTTTTTTAAAAAAAAGGTCTCGGTTTTTGTGGATAGAATGAGACAAAGGCTATATACCACTTCGTACACAGAAGCAATAGTAATAAATGTTGAACTGAAACATGTATTCCTCTGAGCATGCTTGGAATTATTTCCAGGCTGGGAATAATGCAGAAAATATCAGGCAGGGCTTTTGAGAGCCCCCTCCCCCAATTCCCGAAAAAGGATTCCCTCTGGGACCCCTCACACATCAAAGAACATTTCAGGAACCTCCAAAGACACCCAATGGGTGCATTCAGATGTGCCGTTTCGGCCCGCCTCAGAAATGGATTTTATCTGCGCAATCACATGGTCAACATCTGCCTCCTGTCCCCAGCTGTTGCTTTCCGGCTCAAAACTGCTTTAACTTGGAGTATTTTGATAGCACTTACCCAAGTGGTGTTTTCCTGAATCTCCGGTTCCATCCGACTTTTCCCCCTGTGTGATCGTGCCTCCGGTGTTGAGCCACTTCTGCTTTAAACCCCCTCCCCACTCGAAAGCTGCCCGAGGCTTCCGCTTTTCGCCCACCATTTTTTTAAAAAAGTATTGCCGGTGTGCGCATAGGTGGAGGTCCACCACAGAGTTACTAAAAACAATGTTTAAATGGTGCCTAGTTTTAGCCTTTAGATGAGTTCGGGGTCTTAGAGGGGCCATTTTCGGTGGTAAACATTTAAAGGGAAGTGTTCCTTTAAAGTTTAAAGGGAATGTTACAGCAGTCGGGTTGAAGAGGAAATCCCTGTTCTGCTCTGTGGTTCGCTTTCTCCTGCAGCAGGTCCCTTGTACTGTTGTAGATTGAAATGACCTCCGGGGGAACCTCCTCGGGCTCCGGGAACTCTTCCGGAGGGCTAGTGAGTTTCAGTTTGCTCAGGATCTGCCCTCAGATAGCTTCGATCCTCTTGCGCATAAACTGATCCATATCGAGGGTGCTACAGGTAGACAAGGCAAATGCCACCGTGGCAAGATCCAGGGTGAGGAAGACGCTCAGAATATAGCAGTGCATTTTAGAGAATGAAGCAACAACCCACAAGGAAATCGCACTTGTCTTCCCTTCCACCAAAAAGGTGAGTTGGGTATTTCGCTCGGTTTCTTAAGTGGCAACGTGCAAAGAAAGCTGAAGCTTTAAAAAGAGAGACATAGATATGTATTTTTTTGAAAAAATTACAGCAGATTGCCAACAGCATGCACCGGTCTGCTGGTCCAAAACTGCAAGATTTCGAGCGCCAAAGGTCACAATTCCTGGTGCGCAGCGATCCGGAGCAAGGAGGTGAGTGTGATCGCGATTCTCCAGGTTAAAAAAAAACAAGGCATGGAGCTGGAGCAGTTTAAACCGCTCCCAGACGCTGTCTGACCGCACCCAATGTTGCCCTGACCTGGATAGCCCAGGCAAGCCTAATCTTGTTAGGTCTTGGAAGCTGAGCAGGGCTGACCCAGGCAAGTAATTGGAAGGGAGACCTCCAAGGAATACCAGAGATGGGATGCAGGGGCAGGCTATCAAGCCACCTCTCCGAAAAACATCCAAAACCCCAGTAGGGGTCGCCAGAAGTCACCATGACTTCCAGGCACGCAAGTGCGCGTGCGCGCACACACACACACACATCCCCCCTCCCAAAGACACCCAAGTTACTTAAGGAACAGAGAGGGGAAAGCCTCTTTGGGGCTGATTCACATGTTACAAAGCCCATGGAAACTTTCCGTCACCTGTATTTTGGGGCGCCTGTGATTCCCAGATCAGATCAGGACCACAGCACGCGGGTGGGGGAGGCTCAAGTCCCTCCCCCCACACTGATTTCCTGATCTGAAACAGGTCCCAGCAGCTAGCATTTGCCCCCCTTGGTGAACCTTACAGGTAGCTATCAACCCCAACACAGCAAACGACTGCTCTCCAGAGAGATTTCAGGTTGGGGGGAAGGAGCCTGAGCCTCAACCCCAAATCTGCCACGGTCCTGTTCACGTGGCGATTCAGTTTCAAGTACACATCTGACCAAAAGTCCTTGTAGTAGCCATGAAGCCTTCAAAATTGTCAACGGGCCCATAAACGTCCCGATTCTCTCATTTCAAGCCTTGGCTTGACTGGAAAGCTTAGCAAGGGCTCTCTTATGCGGGAGGAAAGCATGTGTTATGGTTTCAAGTCAACCAAAGGCTTCGAGCAAGAGATTATGGACTGCCATGGTAGAAGTCCTGATATTTAAGCCATTGGCCCGGGTGGGCAGCCATTACAGTGGCTGTTCCCTGGATCATGCATCACAGTAAATGAGGCAAACAGCTTCTAAAACTCAGGGAGCATTCAGAAGGAAGATCTAAAGTAGAACATAGTATCTGCTGTTCAAGAAAAGAGGCAAAAGTCCTCCCGGGGGGAAAGCCCCCACTTCAAATTTAAATTTATCATCGCTTGTGGAGATGGGGGGACAAAAAAACTCACTGGTGTCATGAGCGTGATGATATCACTGCTTGGGGAAACCCAGACGTGACAGTGGTAGAACTGTTGGAAACTCTGTGGCAGGGGTGTCAAACATGCGGCCCGGGGTTCGTATCAGGCCCCCGGAGGGCTTCCATCAGGCCCGCAGTAGAACTGGCCATCTCCTGCTTCCAGTTCTGCTGCTGAATCATAGCTTGCTTCGCCAGACTCTCTGACTGATTTCCCACAGCTGCTGCTCTGCGCTCACTCCTCTCTTTGCCCTGATGGTACGTGTCTATTTCCCACTTGAAGCCGCGCTTTGCCAGATTTTGCCTGTGGTTTCGTAATCCTCAAAAAACAGGATCACGAAACTGCGGGGGAAATTGGGCAAAGCTGCGGGTCAAAATGCGGCTGCGCGGCTTCGAGTGGGAAATTGGCACGTACCATCGGGGCAAAGCGAGGAGCGAGCGAAGAGCAGCAGCTGTGGAAAATCGGTCTCTTAATCACTCAGCCATTTCATGTTTTAACCTGGGTTCTAGACTCAGAACTCTGAGCATGAGATTTCTGTGGTGAATGTCAATTAACCAAAAGTAGGTTTGCAGTTTACAGAGCTAATGTTTTAAGCATGTTTTTATTTTAAGTTAAAAAAAGATCTTTGTGTTTGTGTCCTTTAAAAAGTTTATATCTCCGCTACCCAGCATTATATTGAAGAAGAAGAA
>NW_015169818.1:133618-141812 GCF_001447785.1 Gekko japonicus | reverse complement strand
AGGAGGAGGAGGAGGAGGAGATTGGATTTCTACCCCGCCCTTCACTACCGAAAGGTGTCTCAGAGCGGCTTACAAACTCCTGTCCCTTCCCCTCCCCACAACAGACACCCTGTGAGGTAGGTGGGGCTGAGAGAGCTCTTGACAGAAACTGCCCTTTTTCAAGAACAGCTCTTATCAGAGCTACGGCTTACCCAAGGTCATCCAACCAGGTGCAAGTGGAGGAGTGGGGAATCAAACCCGGTTCTCCCAGATCTGAGTCTGCATACTTAACCACTACGCCAAATTTTATGACACACATGGCCTGGCCCAGCATGGTCTCATTTACGTCAGATCCAGCCCTCATAACAAATGAGTTCGACACCCTTGCTCTACGGCTTACCCCTCCACCACGTCCCTGCCTCCCACCCTCCCACCAGCCCGGCCCACCCAAACCAGGCCTGGTCCAGAGCACAAGCATTTCTGAAGTCGTTGCTGATGCCATGTTGGATTTTGCGAGGTTTGATTTTCATCACACACACAAAGGAGGCACAGCCATTTGCCAACAACTCTCGACCTTCCCCTGACTCTTCACAGACAGTGTCCCCATGATCTGCCGCTCCTTGAGGGCTAGGAGAAGAGGGAATACACTCCTGTCGCCGAACAGGTTCTCTGGAGAGGTGGCACAGAAATGTTCCACATAAATCCCAGCCGGCACTTGCCTTTCACAAGCATCGCAGAAACGAGGGAACTTCTTGGATGGCTGAGAAAGGCCTCGGCCAGATTTGATTCAGCACAAAGTAGGCACTTGACTGAGTGGTATTCTGGCGGATCTTCTCCTCTTTGTTTTCCATTAAAAACAAAAACAATCCGAAACAGCAGACAGCTATCAGGATCGCTTGTGTCTAGCCAAGGTTCTGAAATTGGGCCTAATAGCTTCAGAGCAGAAAGAAATCAGAGGGCCCCCCCCCCCGTTAAGTGTATGTTTAATGCTAGAGGTATAGATGGTTCTCATTTGCGGAGCCAATGAGGTGCACTCTTGCTTGCCGCAGTTCAACAAAATTTCCTGGTTTTGCAATATAAACATATTGTTCCTCCCCACAAAAGGGTTTAATTCAAAGTTAGGCGTCTGCATCCAGATTCCAGAGCAGGTAGCCACAGCCACTCATTAGGGATGGGCAAGCAGCAGATTACCTGCCCCGGTTGTAATTTGTTCGTTTTTGCCTCTGGAACGTAACCTCCCCCAGTGGAGAATAAGTCACCGAGGCCAAGGAAATACAGTCCTGCAGTGCCTTCCCTTTGCATTTGCAGACTTTCACATAGGCTAGAAATGACTCTCCCCTCCCCCCACTTCAGTCTCCATTGGGAATTTATAAGCAACTTCTATAATCACGCCTCTGGCAAGCTGGTGAACATTAAACCTCCCCCCCCCCACTTTCCCAGGGAAACAAAATGAAATAGAAAGGTGCATTTGTGAGGATGCAAAGAGTGAAGAGTGAAGTTCTCAAGTCTACCTGCGTGTAAACATAACTGTAACTGTATGGCTAGATTGGCTCTAGTACTATAGCTTCAAAACTCATGTTGCTTCTGCCTAACCAATTGTTTTAGTTTCTGACAAGTCTTATCAAACCCAAGACTTCTGGGGATAAAGTAATCACGTAAATGTGCTTGTTTTAAAATAGCTGGTTTGAATAAATCAAAAAAGAGAACCCAAGATTTCCAAATGTGGAACTGTTGGCATATTCCGTTCTAATTTCCATCCTCAAGTTCCTACAAGGTTCAGAGAACATCATTTCTCTGATTGTCTCTTCTATCTCTTGTGTCCATATTCTGAGCTTTAATTTAGTATCAGATCGTACAAGGCCAGCATGAATTTCTCTTGGTGAGACACACTTATGGAGTACTAATTGGAGTACTAAGCACAAAAGAAAACGATCACTTCCCAAGAAATTGCCTACATAATTTTTTTAAATGGATTTCAGAACTCCTCCAGAGGTTAGAAAATAATATATTATACTATCCCCTCTGGAGTTTACACATCTATAGTTGCCCCGGTTATCAGTCATATGATGCCCACTTCTATAATCACGATCCTATTTAATAAACACAATTTTACCTGAATGTAAGCAAAAGGCAGGCTCCAGATCATTGTGAAGAATATTATAAGGCCAGGATGACATTTTGGCTAACATTTAATGAAAGCTCAGATGGGACCATCAATGAGCTGGAGAACAGTATCTAGGGGAAGACATGGAAGTAATGAAACCAGCAAGTTGTTATATAGAAATATTGATTTCTAAAAGTCTCATGCCTTCTCCTGTGATGTCTTTCTGATAACATGCTGTGTCTTGTTTCCTGTTGCAAGCCAAATGGTGGGGGCCACGTGGCCTAAATAGCCATGCCATAAACCCACATTCTTCCACACTTCCATGCCAAACGTCAGACCTCATGGCTACACTTTCTGGCCCACATGCAAAAAGTCACGTACATCATGGAGAAGCTGGGTCACCTGACTGCAGGAGAGGCCTCCAAACTTCTAACCAATCTTATGTTGCAGCTATGATAACCAACAATTGGGCACAACCCTGTCCACTCATGGTTGGATGGATGGCCACAGCTAATCATGACTCGATTGGGGTTTAATTGATTGATCCCGATGGGAATGAGAGCTTGCTTGCTCTGGCTGCTCTCTTGCTCTTGCTCTCTGCTCCTGTTCTCTCTGCATGTTTTATGGCACCTAGAAATGCCGTCTCGTGAGGGACAAAGAACTGCTTTGTGAATTGGACCACATGGTTGAGCAAAGATGGATTTTTCCTTCAAAATCCCTTGGACTGTTTGGGTGTTCCTGTACTTGGTAAATATGTATCTTGTACTGTGTAGTTAAGGCAAATCACCTTAGGCTTGTTATTTTGGTAAACTCTGGTAGTCTGTGTTAAGCTCTGTACTGAATAAAAAAAATATTCTTGTTTCTAAATGGTCTCTGATGTTGTACCTGAGTTCCAAGACTAAATCTGGTGGCTAACCCTGACCACATTCGCTACCTTGGTAAGAGTGTGCATCTCTCAGTGAGTTGCTATTGTGTTAAATCCCAGATGCTAACTAAGGGTTTGGAATCTCTCCCTTAGGAAAGGCAGGGACTAGTGAAAAGAGGTTCTGGTGGCATATTGTTCTGAAAACCTGAGAGGGTATAGCCTACCTCTGGGTTTGTTGTTTAATGTACTGTAAAAGTACAGGGTTCCCTCCCATTCCTGGACTGGTCTGGGTGGGGAAAGACCTGTACTGTTGTCTCCTTTGGGACAGCAAATGAGCTGCTCACAAACCCAGTCTTTATAACAACTAGGGTTGCCAGCTTCCAGATATGGCCTAAAGACCCCCCAGAAGGAGAACCAATCTCCAGACTACACAGAATAGTTCCTCTGAAGCAGGGGTGTCAAACTCATTTGTTATGAGGGCCGGATCTGACATAAATGACACCTCGTTGGGCCGGCCCAGGCCACGTGTGTCATAAAATGTAATGCTAGGAAACGGAGATATAAACTTTATAAAGGACACGAACACAAAGGATTTTTTTTACTTAAATATAAAAACATGCTTAAAACACTAGCACTCTTGCGATATTTTGTTTATTTAACAGCGTCTGATACCTCTTGCTCTGAATTACTGCATCAAAATGTCTGTGCTGTTGCAATCTTGAGTATGCTGTTCAGGTGTGTATCTGTAAGTCGCACACCTACGATGACACAGCAGCAGAAGAACTGGAAGAAGCAGCAGAAGACAGCCAGTTCCACTGTGGGCCTGATCCGGCCCCCGGGCCACATGTTTGACATCCCTGCTCTGGAGGATATGGCTGCTGTGGAGGGTGGACTTTATGGAGTAATACCCTATGGAGGTCCCTGCTATCCCAAACTTTACCCTCTGCAGGCTCTCTCCCCCTCTCCCAATCCCCAGGAGTTTTCCAGCTCAGAGCTGTCAACTTTAATGACAAGCAAGGAGGAATAATTGTTTTAGTCAAGGGGGATCTGTCCCGAGGGGCAAGGCCTCAGTTTTAGTCCCTCTTATTGGTGGTCAGAAGCCCCTTCTCCTCCTCAATCCCTACCGTATTTATATTGAATATACTACATGATGAGGGGAAAGGAGGAATTTACCAACTTTGCTTTTGTTCTCACAGCTCCTGAGAGAAGTTGGGTCCATAAGGAGGAATATCCTCCTGTGCTGGGCTCACCCAACAAAGACTCCACCAGGGAAAGGGTGGCCAGTTTTGGGTTCGGAAATACTGGCGATTTTGGGGGGTGGAGACTGGGCAGGGCGAGGTTTGGGGAGGGGTTTAGCGTCTACCAGGGCTTTTTTAAAAAAGCCCAGCAGGAACTCATTAGCATAATAGGCCACACCCAACAGCAGGAACTCATAAGCATATTAGGCCACACCCATGACAGCACAGCTCATTAGCACATTAGGTTACACCCCCGTTTTACCAGAAGTGTGGTTAACCAGCCACACCCACCTTTTGCTTCTTATTCTGCTTACCTTGTTCGTTGTCAAAACCCAGGGCTTTTTTTGGAGCAGGAACTCCTTTGCATGTTAGGCCACACACCCCTAATGTAGCCAATCCTAACGAGTTTCTGCTGTTGGGTGTGGCCTATTATGCTAATGAGTTCCTGATGGGCGTGGCCAACTTGGGAGCCAGCCAGAACTCTGTTCCTGTGTGTTCCTGCCCCAAAATAGCCCTGGTGTCTACCCTCCAAAGCAGCTATTTTCTCCAGGGGAACTGATCTTGGTCGTCTGGAGATCAATTGTAGTAGTGGGAGATCTTCAAGTGCCATCTAGAAGTTAGTAATCCTACCTAGGGAAGGAGTATCAACTGAGATCCAGGCTGGATGCCATGGGACAGCAGTAATGCACAGTGGATTAAATCCTGTCACTACAAAAACCTGCTCTTGGCCAGTGGAATCTCTGACTGCAACAGAACAGTCACGTCTTATTCGGACTGGAAAGTACATTCCTGCCATCCCCTTAATTCTAGAAGGGGATCTTCAAGAATGTCTTCAGTGCTGTTGTAACCTCCCCCTAGTCGGTTTAGCCCAGGAGGGCGGAGTCAGTGAATGGAAGTTAGCAGCTGAAGATGCCTACTGACTTTGATTCACTGACTCTTTCAATGACTCTGCCCCTCCTGGGCCAAGCCAACTAGTTGCTAGGGATTACATTTCCACACCCCAATCTGGATTTCCA
The DNA here is from genome assembly GCF_001447785.1 of Gekko japonicus. Classification (NCBI taxonomy): domain Eukaryota; kingdom Metazoa; phylum Chordata; class Lepidosauria; order Squamata; family Gekkonidae; genus Gekko; species Gekko japonicus. Next base: position 136,610 of record NW_015169818.1, on the reverse strand, counting down.
CAAAGCAAAGAGGCCAGCCAGACCTAAGCAACTGTGGGAGGGAGGAAATTCAGTGCCATGGACAAATTGTGCCCTCCATTACCAGAAATCGAACACCGGATCCAACCACTTGGAACCAGATGGGACTCCCTGCTGCACTTGCATTTGGAAAGTAAAGAAACTGTGCAGACAGACACAATGGCTGTGAACAGTAAGGATCAGTGTTCCCTCTAAGCTGAATTGGTGTGAGCTAGCTCATAGTTTTTTAGCCTCCAGCTCACACATTTTTGTCTTAGCTCAGGAAGGAGGGCTCCAGAACACACTAATTTATGCAGTGGCCAATGCGTTCACACACAACTTTAATGCCAGTAGCTCACAAAGTAAGATTTTTGCTCACAAGACCCCACAGCTTAGAGGGAGCATTGGTAAGGACCCATTCACATTTGTCCTGAAACTAATAATGCTCTTCTCGGTGAATTCTAAAGTGGTTAAGACGCTGAACTGCAGGCTGTGGAAGGTCAGTAGTTCAGCAGTTCGAGACCCGGGTGTGCCGCATGACGGAGTGAGCTCCTGTCTCTAGTTCCAGCTCCTGCCAACCTAGCAGTTCGAAAGCAAGAAATTGCAAGTAGATAAATAGGAACCACTTCAGTGGGAAGGTAACAGCATTCCGTGAGCCTTGGTGTTTAGTCATGCCGGCCACATGACCACGGAAACGTCTTCGGACAGCGCTGGCTCTTCGGCTTTGAAACGGAGATGAGCACCGCAACCCTAGAGTCGGATTCAACTAGCTTTCGAGCAAGGGAACCTTTACCTTAACCTAAAAACATAAGAAATCTATCTAGTCCAGCATCCAGTTCCCATTGACAGTCAACCACTTCACTCTAGAACATACAAATGGTGGGGCATAATCCTGTTGACCATTGCCTTTTCTTTGTCCCCAACATCCCATCTGCCCAAGATATACTTCCTTTGAACATGGAAGCCTAATGGTTGTGTAGGAACAGGTGAGTAAACCTAGGAATGCAGGCTAATGGAGACATCAGATTCTTTTATACGGCTGCAACATTCTTGGCTATTAGGGAATGTTTTGAATACGGTCTTGTTGCTGGAAAGCAGTTCTCTGGCCTTCTCCAATGAGCCGGCTGAAAAAAGCCTATTTTATCCTTTAGCCGCAAAGCTGCTTCTCTGCAGATCTGCCAGTTCCTACCAAGGAACAAATGAAAAATCTGAATCACCGTAAAGAACGAATGCTTTTTGCACACAGAAAGCTGAAGCAGGCAGTAAAGCCACATGTCTGCTGGGGAGGCACAATTCAGATATATCAGGATGGGAGAAAAAACTGAGGGTGTGTGAACATGTTAAACCCCCCCCCCCCCAAAAAAAAGATGCCCAATGATCATTTTTATACAGGTTCAATCTTCTTTACAACAAAAACAAGCCCAGCTTCCAATGAAAATAGATATGAAGATTTATGGATATTTGTTCCGTGCTAAATACAATAGATGATACAAGGAAATCCGAATTGGGGTGGAGTTGGGGGGCAGAGTGGGGAGGAAGCATGAAGCACAATCACTGCGGAGCTGCAGTTGTGAGGATAGAGATCGAAAGGATGAACAGGAATCTGGATCCAGAAAAGAAAAGGTGGGGAGGGGGACAAGGGGGAAAAGGAGAAGGAGAAGGAAGATGAAGAAAAGGAAGAAGAGGAGGAGGAAGAAGAGGAAGGAGAGAAGGAGGGGGAGGCAGAGGAAGAGGAGGAGGAAGTGGACGAGGAGGAAAATCTGACTCAGGTCTTTCAACACCCCTCCCGAACTCAGCGGCTCTGGAGTGGGCAAGCACCTCTCATCTTCCACAGTGAAGACGGAGGCAAAAAATGCATTTAGCTTCTCAGCCATTTCCCTATCATCCTTCAGTACTCCTTTTACCCCTTGGTCATCCAAGGGCCCCACTGCCTCCCTGGCTGGTTTCCTGCTTCTAATGTATTTGAAAAAAAAATTATTGGTGGTTTTTACGTTTTTTGCTATATGCTCCTCATATTCCCTTTTTGCCTGCCTGACCACAGATTCAAATATATATATATACTAGCAGTAAAGCCCGTTGTGAAAGCAATACAACGGGATCTAGAAAGAGGCTCTGGGGCAGTGCTCTGGCTTTGAGCAAACAGTGTCAATTTGCTGTGGTGACCTCAGTAGGGTATAAGGACAGAGTCCACTGTTTTCTCCAGAGGAACTGATCTCTGCTACCTGAAGAGCAGTTGTAATTGTGAGTAATCTGTAGCCCTCACCTGGAGAGTGGCAGCAATTGTTACCCAGAACAAAATGGCTGGTTTGGAGGGTGTAGTCTATGGCATTCTACCTGTCTGAGGTCCCACTTCTCTGCAAACCCCACCCTCTCCAGGCTCCACCCCTCAAATCCCCAGGAATTTGTCAGCATGTAGTTGGCAACCCCATCTCCTTCCCAGCTAGCCATCAACCTACCATTATCTGCCCCTTTGACTTCAGCTGACTTCTGCCCTCCCTTCTGCAGAGCAGTTGTAATACTGAGTGCTCTCCAGCCCTCACCTGGAGATTGGCAACAATGGTTCCCTATGTGAGACTGACTGGTTTGGAGGGTGGAGTCTATGGCAGTGTACCTGTCTGAGGTCCCACCCCTCCTCAAACCTCACCCTCTTCAGGCTCCATCCCTCAAATCTCCAGGAATTTCCCATCTGGAGTTGGCAACCCTATCAGGACTGGCCCCAATGTGTTTTCTCCCAAAGGCCAAAGTAGGTGACAGGACCAAGCTTAGTTGCCTACCAACAGGCACTGAGGGGAATGTAGGGTTGCCAGCTCTAAGGAGGGAAATACCTGGAGGTTTTGGGGGTGGATTCTGTAGAGGGCCGGGCGACGGAGGCATCGGCCTTCTGTCGCCCGCCTTGCCCCCCCAATCTCGGCCCGGGCACCCGCGGCTCCCACCAGCGGCCGCCCGACTCCAGACTCCCCCGCGGCCACTCCAGCCAGGCGACGGAGGCATCGGC
>NW_015169818.1:131916-133386 GCF_001447785.1 Gekko japonicus | reverse complement strand
AGTTTGCGGTGTGGAATGGAGTGACGTCCAATCAGCTTCCATATGCAAATGACCTTGGAACGCTGGGCGGGACTGCACAAAGCAGCCAGTCAACCAGCCAGTGTCCTCTGAGTGGCAGTTTTTTCGGCCTAACACTAAAGGGGCCAATTTTAGAACTTTGGCACCCACTATTCTTTTATATATAAGGAGAGATATATATATCAATGCCAAATAGCTTTCAGTGTGAATCCCGTAGTTCAGGAGGTTTGCGTACAAAATGAGAGACTGTCTTAAGAGGAAAAGGAGGATCCAAGATCTAGCTGCGTACTGCAAGAAGCCTTTTTCCACCACCAGTGGCAAGTTCTCTTCTATTGTTAGGTGAGCTTCTCAGCGCCTTTGTATTAATTCTCTTTCAAAGGCAGGCGACGGTTTCTGACTGAAAGGGCTTTCTTAGAGCGAGAGCTTCGACAGCTTCGCACATCATCAGCACGCCGGCCTTCAAAGGAAGGCAACATCTGAAGGACTGGGAGGGGAAGCGGATGCGAATGTGTTTTAAAAGCCTCCAGCCCCCACACCCACCATTATCCTCAGTTTGCCACATGCACTGTGCTTAGGGTTGCCAACTTTGGCTTGGGAAATTACTGGAGATTTGGGGGTGGAGCCTTGGGGAGGGTGGGTCAGGAAAAGGGAGGGACCTCAGAGGAGGAGGAGGAGACTGGATTTATACCCTGCCCTTCATCACCCAAAGGAGTCTCAGAGGGGCTGACAATCTCCTTCCCCTTCCCCTTTGAGGCGGGTGGGGCTGAGAGAGCGCTGAGGGAACTACCCTTGAGAAAACGGCTCTGAGAGAGCCGTGACTGACCCAAGGTCACACCAGCAGATGCCTGTGGAGGAGTGGGGAACCAACCCCGGTTCTCCCAGATTAGGGTCCGTGCTCCTAACCACGACACCAAACTGGTGGGGTACAATCCACCCTCCAAAGCAGCCCTTTTCTCCAGGGGGACTGGTCTCTGTAATCTGGACATTAGTTGTCATTCCGGGAGATATCCAGGCCCTGCCGGGAGGCCTGGTGTTCTTAACTGTACTTATAGACACTGCTCATGCCGGCTTCGGAAGCCGGGCGCGCCAGCAAAGTGACCACTGCGGTTTGTTCAGATGGGTCTCACAACTGAGCTGGCTGGCCTGATCACAGAACAGATGCCACGTATTCGGAAACATCTGCTATCCAGAGAAGCAACGCAGAGGAGGGAAGGTCAGTGGATGGAAAGGGAGCCGTTCCCTGGCATTTCATCTGTTTTGTAAACTGCAGGGGTCATTTCCTGCAGGAGCGCAGAGGAGAGGAGCTCTGGCAGTAAAGAGCCCAGGGAGCGGGCACATGCAACAAGCCCCACCCCCTGCTCCCAGCAGCCCCAGGCCACAAAGAGCAAGAAGCAGCCAGGTAAGTTGCAGAGTCCCCCCCCCCCCCCACCAACAATCCAAAAAAGCCCAGGG
>NW_015169818.1:107785-131847 GCF_001447785.1 Gekko japonicus | reverse complement strand
CCCCCCCCCCAATAGCTAGCAATCCAAAACAGTCCAGTGGAGCCTGAGCGGTGGGTGTTGTCTTCTGACACACTTCCGGTGATATGCAAATGCAAATAAGTTATGCCAATGAGTTATGCTAATGAGCTCCTGCACCTCTTTTTCTACGAATTGACCCCTGGTGAACTGTATTAACATGATGCCTTCCTTCTACCACGGAGCTTAAGGTGGTGCTCAGATCAGTTCTCGATCCCTGGTTGGCTTCAGCAATTTCCCTCCAACCCCGCTTATCCTCCTTATTCAGAAAACCAAGAAGCCCCCATCGTATGAGAAAAAGGCACGGAGGCCGTCTCTCTGCCCTATAAACTTCCTCTTTGTCATTCCAAAAGGGCAATAATTAGGTTTTCCTAATTTGGGGGGAGGGGGGAGTTTGGAAGGGGAGGGACCTTAGCAGGGTAGACTGTCATAGAATCCACCCTCCAAAGCAGCCATTTTTTCTCCAGGGGGACCAATCTCTGTCACCTGGAGATAAACTGTAATTCTAGGAGATCTCCAGGCCCCACCTGGATGTTGGCAACCCAAACAGCAACGCAGGCCTGCCACAATCCAAAGGAAAGCCAGTAGCTGCGCCCTCCGCTTAGCTTGTTTTCGCCTCTCCAGCTCCCCGCAATGACCCCTGCCTCACCCATGCCAAGTGTTCAAACCCCAGCGATGGATTTAGAACTCAATCTCATTTTCTGTTTCCATTCCACAGCCAGAGGAGGATTCTCGGCTGAGCCGCTGGAGCCAGGAAGAGGCCTGAGACGGGGAGACGGGGAGACTGATGGATGGCAGCTATAACCGGAGCAGGACGTCTTGGTGGAAGCTTTGCCTCCTGCCTCTCTGTCCGATATGGAGAAGTGAGTGGCGACTCACGAAAACCCAGGCTGAAAATAAATGGTGTGATTGCTGAAGGTGCCCGTGGATTTTCGCTTTGTCTTGCGATGACAGACGGACATGGCAACCCTAGAGCTGTCAAATGCAGGATGGGAAATCCCTGGAGATTTGGGAGAGGCGCCTGGGGAGGGGAGGAAGTTCAGGGTGTGTGTGTGTGTGGTGCAATGTTCCCTCTAAGCTGAGTTAGTGTGAGCTAGCTCACAGTTTTTTAGACTCTGGCTCACACATTTTTTTTGTGTCTTAGCTCAGGAAGGGATGGCTCCAGAGCAAACTAACTGATGCAGGAGCCAAAACTCTTGCTCACAACTTTCATGCCAGTAGCTCACAAAGGAGAATTTTTGCTCACAAGACTCCAAAGCTTAGAGGGAGCATTGGCGTGATGCCATCCGGTCTACCCTCCATAGCTGGCATTCTCCCCAGGAGAACTGAGATCACCCGTGATTCTGGGAGAATGCCAGGCCTCACCCGGAGTTGCCATTTTTTAAAAAAAGTGTGGTGTAGTGGTTAAGAGTGGTGGACTCTGATCTGAAATATCACTGAATAGAATCATAGAGTTGGAAGGGACCTCCAGGGTCATCTAGTCCAACCCCCTGTACAACGCAAGAAATTCACAAATATCTCCCCTCCACACATAAACACCCAGTGACCCCTGTTTCATGCCCAGAAGATGACAAAAAACCTCTGGGATCCCCAGTCAAACTGGCCTGGAGGAAAATCGCTGCCTGACCCCAAAGTCGTGATCAGCATTTCCCTGGGTTTGATTCCCCACTCCCCATAAACATGAAGCCTGCTGGGTGACCTTGGGCCAGTCACTATTCTCTCAGAACTCTCTCAGGCCCCCCTACCTCACAAGGTGCTTGTTGTGGGGAGAGGAAGGGAAGGTGATTGTAAACCGCTCTGAGACTCTTCGAAATTAAAAAAATGCAAGGTATAAAAATATATATATCCTCTTCTTCTTTTCAACCATTGACCGTAAAACTCAAGGTATTTTTGAAAAGCCTTGCAGAAAGCTGAAGCGAAACTGCACGACCCATCTCATTTTTGTCGTTGCTGTTTCTTTCCGTATGAAAAATAGGTAAAAGCTTCCTTTCAGGAAAGGTCGCTGCCACTATTATAGCAAGCTTTGTTTCAGGATCCTTGACTCCATTTGAACTCCAGCGGATTTCTATGGGAACTTGATTGAATCGGGACTGGAGGATTGGGAATCAAATCTTATTCATCCCACTAATAAAGAAACAGTTGACCCACTAAAGCTCACAGCCCATCTGCTTGGTCACCTAATCCTCAGGATTTGGAGGTAACCATGCCAACTCTGTTCTTCAGTGGCGGTGCCAAGCGAGCCTCCTCCTTCCAGACTCTCCACGTTGGCTTTATATTGTTGGACCAAAGCGAGGTAGGTGAGAAGACCATATCAGGGTCTTGGTATGCTAACATAATGTCCAGTGTTGCATGTTTAGTTGTGCTGAAAAGGGAGGAGGGGAGTCCCTTAGCTCTCCTCCTGAGACTTATAAGTCTGGGCTAAAGCAAAAATGTTAACACAAGTGTTCCCTCTAAGCTGAGTTAGTGTGAGCCACCTTGCAGTTTTTTAAGCCTCTGGCTCGCACGTTTTTGTCTCAGCTCAGGAAGGAGGGCCCCAAAACAAACTACTTGAGGCAGTAGCCAAATGGCTCGCTCACAACTTTCATGCCAGTAGCTCACAAAGTCGAATTTCTGCTCACAAGACTCCACAGCTTAGAGGGAGCATTGTGTGTTTTATATATGTTGGCTAGATCTATTGGTGATTGGTTAAATCTAAATACTGCATAGTTGCACGTGTGACCTAATCATGGGGAAAATAGTACCTTCCTTTATTTATTTCAATAGTTCCACCCTGCTTTTTCTCCTTTCTTCGATGGATTTAAAAGGGGGCTCGACAGATTTAGGATGGGGTATCCCTGGGCCCCGAAGCCAGAATGGTTGTATCCTCCGACAAAGTCCACCACTTTGCCACAGGCCCCGTTCACCCGGAGCATTTGCCGCGCTAAAGAGACGGATGATAGGCGGATTTTCCGGGCACGATCACACCACAACATCTGGGAAGTGTAGTGCTCCCATGGCTAACCCGTGGCTTCCCGCCAAAGATGCGGATTAAAAAACTAGTACCTACGAGGTACTAGTTTCCGGAAAATGCGGGGTAAGGGCAGGCGTCTGATAGTGTCCCGTCCTAGTCCTGTTGCAAACCGGTTACTTTTTCCCCCCAGTCTGCACAGGATGCGCACAAACGATCATGCGCATGCTCACCTTCTGGTGAAAAAAAAATATTCCCGATCGCCTAGCGATTGCTGGTGTGATCGCACCCCGCCGCTTCTTTGCCACGCTGCAGGAGAGCCGTGTGATCAGCACCTCCTGCCCTAACCACGGGACTTCGACGGGACGTGTGATCGGGCGGCTGTGCATTGTTTTGCTCCAGGGCAAACAGCCTCCCCCCCCCCCCGCATTTTCCGGCCCGTGTGACCGGGACCACAGTCCATTACATTTTTATCTAGTCCTCTTTCTAAGCACCTAGGAATGGTTGACTCTTGCTGAGTGTTATCTTCACATCAAGCCAGCTGGGTAGGCTGAAAGAGAGAGAGATTGGTCTGAGGTCACCCCATGAATGTCCTGCTTCATTTCCTGGTCCTAGTTCAGCACTCCAAACATTTCATTTCATTTTATCTATTTTTCATATATATAAACTTAACTGGGGGCGGGGTGGGGATAAGCCCTGCTCCTGGGAATCAGACAACGACCCATGTTCTGTCCCGGGCACTGGATGGCCTGACCCACATTGTACAAAAATACACCCAAGCACATATATCTCAACTGTCAAAGTGGGCATTCTGCTAGTCTTTAGTAAGCATGCCTGTGATTGGAGGAGAGGCAGAAAGGGAGGAGGAAAAGAAACAAACTTTCTCAGGGCTCCACAAGCCCGAGGGCGAGGGATGCCAGCCTCCAGGTGGGACCTGGAGATCCCCTGGAATGACAGCTCATCTCCAGACTAGAGATCAGTTCCCCTGGAGTTAGAGGGTGGACTCTACGGCATTGCACCCACTGAGGTCCCTGTCCTCCCCAGGCTCCACCCCCAAATCTCCAGGAGCTTCCCAACCCGGGGCTGGCCACCTCACCCCTTGCCAAGGGGAACCTGGAAACCCTATATGGGCCTGATGATATACTGGTTCATATTGGGGGCAAACAACCCCCCACCCCTCACCTAAAGTACAGCAGCTCACAAGGAGGAAACCTCTTTGCCTGTCTAGTTAATCTTTGTGGTTCTTAATGAATGTATCATCATTCAGTACCAGATACTAAAACTATAAATTAGGGATGTCAGACCTTCCGGGGGGGGGTGTCACTTGGTTTTGGGTGCTCCTGTTACACACACACACACACACACACACACCCCAGACAAGAAGCCAAAAATAAATGTGATGTGCCTACATCAACCGGACATAAGCATGTCAGTGACATTGGGGGGGTGTCCATAGAGGTTTTGCCGACAAACCAGAGTGTTGCCCCTGAAGTGCCCACACCACTTCCGTGTGATGTAGGCCTATCATGTTTATTTCTGGCTTCTTCCCTCCCCGCTCCTGGTAAATTCACCCCCATCCCCCTCTGGCTGGTCCAACTGAACTGGCAAAGATATAGACAATACATCCACTCAGGGCTTTCTTTTTTTGGAGAAAGAGGTGCCGGAACGCTCAAGAGGGAAACGAAGTTTTCAATCTGTATACTGAACGCTCATGAACTCTTAAACATTTTAAAAATAATTTTGTCGAAGAACTCCTTTCTGGTACATTCCCTCAGGAGAAAAGTCCTGAATCCACTGTACTAATATCTCATGTACTTAAAACATATTATGTTATCTAAGGACAGCATTTGGAAGGACGGCAGCATGGAAGAGCCCAACCTTTTTCAGATTCTGGAATCCAAGCAGGGTCAGTACTTGGAAGGGAGACCACCAAGGAAGACTCTGCAGAGGAAGGCCATGGCCAACCACCTCTGCTTGCCTTGAAAGCCCCTTGCTGGGTTTGCCATAAGTTGGCTGCTACTTGATGGCACTTTACACAGACATGTATCTATACCCTAATTTGGCTGGCCCAGACTAGACCGATCTTGTCAGATCTCGGAAGCCAAGCAGGGTTGGTACTAGAAAGGGAGACGGCCAAGGAAGATTCTGCAGTGGAAGGCAATGGCATACCAGCTCTGCTTCTCGTTTGTCTTGGAATTGGAGTTTGGTGGTTTTGTTGACATTGGTGGTTAAGTTGCAATGTGAACCCTAATGGTTGTGTGAGTGTATATGAGTATGGTTGTGTGAGTGTATATGAGTATGCTTGTAGATCACCGAATGATTGCACCTTAATTTCGTTGTACTATGTACAATGACAATAAAGTATATTATTATTATTATTGAAAGCCCCTTTCTGAGGTCACCAGAAGTCAGCTGCAACTTGACAGTACTTTATACACACACAATGACAGCCTTTGGAGGGTGAAGAAAGGCCCTGGTTACTGCTCTACAGTGTTGCACATGACCAGTTTAACAGTCCTTGGAAACCACCCGCAATCAATGTTAGGGCAAAGCTCACTCAAACCCAAGTGAAGACAAAGTCCAAACAAACAAATCAACAGCTGCCTTTTCATTCCTGGAAAAAGCGCTGGCGAAATTACTTTCAAGTAGAACTTTCGCATGTGAAAATTCACCAGGAATCCTCATAACTCCAAGGAGTTCAACGAGGCATAGCCAAGTGTTGATAAAGCAGAGATTATTAATGATGCCTGAGCCCCAAACAATGCATTCTTCTATCACGCCCCTGGCTCTGCCTCACACCAAAGCTCTAGGGCCCCATGCGATCAGAAACAGAACGAAACTGATTCATGACAAGGACTCAGAGAATATGGGATGAGAATAACATTGTTAAACCGAAGCAAGTTGGGGAGCTGGCTAGCACATGGGTCGGAGACGGCCGTGGGGCCCCAGATAAACTACTCACCAGTCTCCAAAGAGAGAACAGGAGATGAGCAGTAAATAATTGAACACAGTGGGGTGAGGTAATCTCTGCTGAGTAATTCAGCACTGCTGAATATGCAGCTGGTACAGTTGATTTGGAAAACCACATAACAGGGAATTCTCATGCGGCTCCTGTAGACTCTGGAAAGGCGGGACGTTCCACATGGATCGTCCCATGCATGGAAAGTCTCTTGCTTTAAAAATCCTACAGAATTGTCAAATGTTGGTTGCCACTTGGTGGCATTTTCCTCCTCCTCCACCACCACCAGGCTTTGCATCCACTGGTGTGAATTCCACACTTTAAAGCACTCATCAAGTGCAGAAGTATTTCCTTTGTCAATTCTGTCTCTCTTGTCAATCTACTTCATTGGGTGCCCAAGCTGTAATATTACGGGAAAGCCAGAAAATGTCATCTCACTGATAACATATTGTTTTATGTAGAAAATTTATTGTACTGCATTTATGCACTGTGTTTTATTGTATTTTAACTTGTTGTGTGCTGCCTGGAGCCTGCCTGTGCGGGCAAGGCAAGATATAAATCGGAAATAATAAATAAATAAATAAACACTGTTCCCAGGAAGGAAAGATTCCTTTTTAAATGACACAAATCCAGTAATTTGCACAGAAGACCCTGGACATGAACCCGAACATACTGTGTAATAGTAGCATTAGAAAGATGTGTATGTGGGGAAGGTGTGAACAGCCTGCCATGAATGATCACTAATCAAAGAAATGTGTGTGTGGAGGGTGCATTTTGCATTCTTGTGAATCCAGGATCTTCTGTTCAGTATTTCTTTTGTAGAGTGTGCTTATCTGTCATGGATGTAGCTTTACAAAGCTACGCCTCCTGCAACAATCTCAGAACTGTCCCCACTGCTGTTGCTCCAGACTTCCCCATGTTCATTTTCAATATTTTCAGCACACAGAGCATTCCAGAGTTGTGACTGAAGGCGTGAAGTTCAGAAACAGAGCCAGTAAACATGATCCCAAGCGAGTTGTCAGTACTCCGCTGTCAGTCACTGGGAGCATTTCAGGGGCGGAGCCTGGGGAGGAGGAGCATCATAAATGTGTTGACATCACTTCTGGTCAAGAGTCTGGAAGTTGTGTCACAGCATTTGCAACACTCGAGGAATTCCCCACATCTCTATGGTAAACGCCACAGAGATTGGGGGAATTCCTAGAACATCATGGATGCTGTGATGTCACTTTTGGCAGCTCAGGTGGAAGTTACATCCCAATGTTCATGCTGATGTCCCTGCCCCAATTCCACCCCCCCCAATGGCTCCTTAGAGGGAGAGTGGGAGCCACAGCACAGGGGTGGCAGGCCGTGTTCCCTCTAAGCTGAGTTAGTGTGAGCTAGCTCACACTTTTTAGCCTCCAGCTCACACATTTTTTTGTCTTAGCTCAGGATAGATGGCTCCAGAGCAAACTAATTTATGCAGTAGCCAAATCGCTCGCCCACAACATTAACGCCAGTGGCTTGCAAAGGAGAATTTTTGCTCACAAGACTCCACAGCTTGGAGGGACCATTGGTGGCAGATTGCCTGCTATGCTGAGGAAAGCAAACTGGTACACTCCGGTTCTACCCATGCAGTCTACATACCATGCTGACAAATAAATGAGTGGAAGAGACAGGAGAGAGACACGAATCCTTGGCCCACATTTTGTAAATTACATATCATTTCCCCCCCCCCCTGCCCCCCCCCCCCCCCATGTTAACTTGGTATCACTCTTGGCTTTTCTCGGTCCAAAATCTAAATCATTCTGATCAACACCTGTTTATTGGATATTCAGAGAAATATTTTGCACCTCTTTTCATATACTTTCCAGATACATATGCATGCAAACACGCCTGGGAACTGCTACGACACGAAGCTTTTCTTGGCCTGGAGATAAGGTGAGAGCCGTGAATTTTATCTTCCGAAGCACTGGCTACAAGTCACAAATGGCAGGCTTCTTGATCTAGCCTCAGAGACAGAATTCTGCTCAACTCGCCCGTTTAATTTATGCACATGAGAACTGAGCTTCTAAGAGGAACCATTAGCTCAAAGGCAATGATTCCCTCGGCCTCCTCCCTCATACATATAAAGGAAACAGAAACACAGAATTAAGGAGGATATGAAAAGAGAGGCAGAAATAAAGTGTGCATGCTGAGAAACATAAAATATGCCCCACTGAACTTAAGTGAAATTCAACTCTCCTTCGTTACTGCTGCTTCTCGACATGGAGGGAGAGAGAAAGGCATTGAGGAAGGCACAGCGGGAACTCACTAACGCTTAAGAGAGTAAAGGAGACAAAAAGACTCTCTAGAAATCTAGATTCCCTCACTTTAACCCTTCACAGGAGAACTCCTGCTGCAATTTTGAATCAAGCAGAAATATTCAAAAACAAAATCCCTGTGATACCTCCCCGTCAAGAGGATTTAAAATTACACTTTCAGATTGGCTCGAATTTTTCAATGGGCTGGAGCAAAAAGCAAGAAACAAAACAAAGCAAAAACCATGCGATGAAAGAGTCTACAAGAGCCAAACCGGGAAACAATACCTAAGACAGCACAGCCTTTTCCCAGGTAATTCCCCTCCTGTTGAAGCTCGCGAAATGCCAGCAATGGCTAAATAGGCAGAAGTACCCAGCAGCCACGCTGGACCAAAGAAAACCAAAAGCCAAAACTCTTTACTAATGTCACAAAACAGCACAGGAGGAGGAGGAGGAGGAGGAGGAGGAGGAGGAGGAGGAGGAGGAGGAGGAGGAGGAGGAGGAGGAGGGTTTATTTAATTTATAGCCCGCTCTCCCAAAGACCGGCTCAGAGCGGGTGACATCAGTTTATAAATATACAATTAAAATTTCCAATATCAAATAATTCAGTCATCAATAAAATACACTAAAATACATACAATATGATCAGCTGTATAAAATCAAGATGGCATAAACCCACTTGAATAATTCAGGGGCAGGGGTCATTTCCTGCAGGAGCGCACAGGAGCGGAGCTCCGGCAGTAAAGAGCCCAGGGGACGGGCACATACAACAAGCCCCACTCCCTGCTCCCAGCAGCCCTCAATTAGAGCAAGAAGCAGCCAGGTAAGTTGCAGAGCTCCCCCCAGCCCCCTGGTCCAAAACAGTCCAGTGGCACCTTTAAGACCAAGTTTTATTCAGGTACAAGCTCTCCCTCCTCTGCGAGGACAGATCTGCACGTTCCTCCCCCACCCCCATAGCTAGCAATCCAAAACAGTCCAGTGGAGCCTGAGCGGTGGGTGTTGCCTTCTGAACACATCCGGTGATGTCAGGGGGTGTGGCACATGCAAATAAGTTATGCGAATGAGTTATGCTAATGAGCTCCTGCACCTCTTTTTCTACGAAATGACCCCTGGTCAGGGGGAAAGAAAAGGGGAGGGGGGAAGGGGGAGGCCAGTCAGATCTTACTGACTGAGAATCGCGCTAAATCCCGCAGGGCCCTGATCTCTCCTGGAAGAGAGTCCCGCCAGGCCGGGGGCAGGGCTGAAAATGCCCTGGTCCTGGCTGAGGACAGACAGCGGATCTTTGGGCCGGGGACCACCAGTAGGTTTGGGTCACTCCAGTGTAGTGCTCTGTGGGGGACATACCAGGATAGGCAGTCTCAAAGGTATGCTGGTCCCTGACCATTAAGGGCTTTAAAGGTCAATAACGGAACCTTGAATTTGATCCGGTTCGCAATCTGGAGTCAACGCGGCTGATAGAGCCCTGGCTGAATGTGCTCTCTAAATGGAGTTCCTGTGAGGACCCTCGCAACCACATTTTGAACCAGCTGCATTTTCTGCATCAACCTCAAGGGCAGCCCTGCCTACAGCAAATTACAGTAATCCAGTCTAGAGGTGACCGTTGCATGGATCACAGTGGCTAAATCGGAGGGTCACAGGTATGGGGCCAACTGTTTAACCTGGTGGAGATGGTAAAATACCAGTTTAGCTATATTGGTAACCTGGCCTTCCATTGAAAGTGAGGCATCCAGGATCACTCCCAAACTCTTGACAGATGGTCCAGCTGTTAATGGGACATTGTCAAGAGACAGAAGTTGGCAAAAAAAAAAAACGGCCCAGCCACAGGATCTCTGTCTTCGTTGGATCCGATTTCAGCCTACTCTGTTTTAACCAACCAACCACAAAGCGGACTCTGGCCAGTCACTCATCAACAGATAGAGCTAGGTGTGATCTGCAAACTGGTGACATCCCAGCCCATGATCCCACACCAGCTGGGGAAGGGGGCGCATAAAGATGTTGAATTTATTTATTTATTTAAACTTATATCCCACCCTCCCCAGAGGCTCAGGGCGGCTAACAGGGGCATACGCCCAATAATAACAATAAAACCAGTATAAAATACACAGAAATACAGAAACAGTTAAATAATTAACTAAAGTCATAAAACAGTTCGGTGCTCCCCTACTCAATTCCAAATTTTTCAATCAAGATGGTGCTCTCAGTCGTGTAGCTATACAGCAACAGCAGTGCATTTCCCCCCTGCCATGTTGTCCCTTAAACCTGTCCCGTGGCTAACAGTGGGGAGAGGATAGCCCCTTGACGGACTCCACATTTCAAAGGGTAATATGGAGAAACCCTTTCCCCTAGTGCCACCCTCTGTCCCCGACCTTGGAGAAAGTAGGTAAACCACTGTATGGCTGTTTCACAAATCCCCATGTAAGGGAGGCAGTGGTTGACCCGGTCAAACGCTGCTGATAAATCCAGCAATATCGGCAGCGCTGACCTACCTTGATCCTATGAAGATTATCTGTGAGAGCAACCAGTGCCGTCTCCATCCCATGGCCAGGGTGGAACCCCGAATGAAAGGGGTTCAAGGCTGAGATTTCATCCAAGCAAGCCTGGAGCTGTGCTGCTACCACTCTCTCAATTACCTTTCCCAGGAATGGTAAGTTCAATACTGAGTGCTAGTTGGCCAGATCACTAGGATCTAAAGATGGCTTCTTCAAGAGCAGTCTGACCACTGCCTCCTTTAAACTCCCCAGGAAGACCCCTGCACTCAGGGACAAATTTATAATGTCCACCAAGGGAGTCCGTGTTCCGTCACTATCGACCTTGACTAGCCGTGATGGGCACAGGTCAAAGAGGGAAGAGGTGAGCTTCACAGCTTCCAGGATCTTGTCTACCTCAGCCTGTGAGAGCAGGCTGAACTGGTCTAAAACTGGACCTGAAGATGGCCAAGGGGCCTCTAGTTCATTTACTGTATCAATATGGGCGGGCAGATCTTGGTGGAGTGACAAGACTTTATCTGCAAAAAAAAGCTCACAAATGCCTCACAGCTAGTGGCCAAATCTCTAATTTTTGAGGTCTCTCTGTGAAAGACATAGGGTTCCCAAGTCAAAAATACTCACCGGCGGGGGAGCCTTTGCTGGGTCCGGGAGCCGTCCCCGGATGCACACGCACTGCCAGCACGTCACAGGAAGTGACGTGGCAACGTCGACCACGTTGAGGGTGTGGCCATGATCGTGGGAGGGAAAACCATAGAGTTTTCCCTCCCCGATCCAGGCCACGCCCCCAATGTGGTTGACATGTATGTCACTTCCTGTGACGCTGCGCTTCGGGGGGCGGAGTTCCCCCCGGGGCCCGATTCCACGGCGGCGGAAATCGGGCCTCCAAAGCGAGGGTTTACCGGCCCCCCACCCCCACTTGGCAGCCCTAGAGAGACCAAATTACCCTAAACAGTTGTGCTGGGCAAAAGTTAGCAGATGCAATAGAGGCTATGAAGAAATCCTTATCCACCGCCTTCACTGCCATCCCATAGGCTTTCATAAATGATCTATAAGATGTTCTTGCAGCTTCATCATGACTCCACTCTAGCCGTCTAAACTCCCATTTCATCCCTCTTAGCTCCTCAGTATACCAAGGGGCTATTCTGGTATGGGGGCAAAGAGGGCATCGGGGGTGATCTTGTCGATGGCTTCAGAAAGCCGGCTTTGCCAGTCTTCTATCGGCTCATCTAAGGAATCGCCACAACCTTGAAATTGAATCTATCTGCCTCAATAGGCCGGGCAAGCGGACTGTGTGTCTTCTGAGGCTACTCTAAGCTATTCAGGCCCAAGAAACCCTCTCCCCAGTCCCCACTTTTGACAGCCCATTGTCCAAATCCTGCCTAAAGGAACAGCCAAAGGGCTTTAAGGCCCTGCGGAAAGCAGTCCGTGGCCAAGACACAGGCTGCAGAAGTGTGATTTCTTACCTGAGGCTCTATTTGACCTTGTGGCTTTCCCGGGCTATAGATGTGGCTGCCTGGTCTTTCTTCATAGCACAGAACAGAAAGTAGGATAAAGAGGTGCTCAGAACATGAAGGCGGCAGGCCTGGCCAGCAAGGTGTGGCATACAAAGCGCAATCGAGCATACCCCGTGCCTGGATCGTAGTACGTGAGTCCACTGTGATTTGTGAACAGGGCTTATATGAGAAAGGAGAGAAAACAAGCATTGATCCCTTGAGAGCAGTGGTTCGCTCACTTTTTGAAGATTGACCCACTTCTATACTTTAATTTTGGGGAGCCAACCATTGCAGGCCCCCAGCACAGCAGAGCAGGGAAGCGACGGCTGTTACCTACCCCCAATACCTCCTGTTTGGTGTAGTGGTGTAGAGCCAGTTTGGTGTAGTGGTTAAGTGCGCGGACTCCAATCTGGGAGAACTGGGTTTGATTCCCCACTCCTCCACTTGCACCTGGCTAGATGGCCTTGGGCAAGCCCTAGCTCTGATAAGAGCTCTTCCTGAAAAAGAGCCGTTTCTGTCAAGAGCTCTCTTACCTACCTCACAGGCAATGCTCCCTCTAAGCTGCCTTGTGAGCAAAAATTCTACTTTGTGAGCTTCTGGCATTAAAACCTTCTGGCATTAAAACTGTGAGCCAGCGGTTTGGCTGCTGCATAAAATTAGTTTGCTCTGGAGCCATCCTTACTGCGCCCAGACAAAAATATGTGCGCTGGAGGCTAAAAATCTGTGAGCTAGCTCACACTAACTCAGTTTAGAGGGAACACTGTTCACAGGGTGAGGGGAAGGGGAAGGAGTTTGCAAGCCGCTCTGAGACACCTTTGGGTAGTGAAGGGCGGGGTATAAATCCAATCTCCTCCTCTTCTTCTTCTTCATTTCACAAACCAACTGAAGCAAGGCATAAGGTTGCCAGCCTCAAGGAGATTACAACCCAGAATTACAACGGCTCTCCAGCCTACAGAGATCACTTGCCCCTTCCACAAGCCCTGCCATAGGGTTGCCAACCTCCAGGCGGGGCCTGGGGATCTCCCAGAATTACAGCTCATATTCAGACTACAGAGGTCAGTTCCCCTGGGGAAAACGGTTGCTTTGAAGGGTGGACTCTATGGCGTTGTACCCCACTGAATTGTTGTTATTGTTGTTATTGTTGTTATTGTTGTTATTGTTGTTATTGTTGTTATTGTTGTTATTGTTGTTATTGTTGTTGTTGTTGTTGTTGTTATTATTATTATTACATTTGATCTCCAGATAAGAAAGGTCAGTCTCCCTGGTGGACATGGCTGCTTTGGAGGGTGGACTCTATGGTATTTACACCCAGCTGAGGTCCCCTCCCTCTCCAAATGTTGCCCTCCCCAGGCTTCACCCCCCCCCCCCACATCTCCAGGAATTTCCCAGCACTGAGCTGGCAACCCTAGTCAAGAGCCCCTGTTCATTTTGTGGTTTTGATAAAGTCCTCCCACCCACCCCTCCAGCTCTCCTCCGCTCCTTTTATTCTATTTTTAACACCAACAGAACTTATAATTTGTTTCTAACATGTGTTGGAGAGTGACATATAATCACATATTAGTGGGTGGACAGATTCAAATGCTTTCTGGCCCAGCTTTTTTTTTCGGGGGGGGGGGGGTGAGAGAGAGAGAAACTCTCCCTCATTAATTCACTTTGTGATGTTCCATTGTAGGCCATTATGACCCCTACGGATCACAGTGACATTAAATGGCAATATCAAATTCTTTTCCAGCATGGCAAATATGCTCTTTGCATGCTGGGGGAAAGGGGGGGGGGGGTGTCGTTCATTAAGCGCCAGAACAGGAAACATCCCTCGGCCAAACAAGGAACCTGTGCAGGTGATTCTTCGGTAATAACCTGGAGAATCACACCGAACAGAGTGGGAGGCTGCGGGGAAGTCCGCAAATTGAACACGTTTTTGGTTGCCCACAGGAGTACTCCTATAGTCAGACATTGGAGTGGGGGGGGGGAGAGAGAGAGATGACAAAAAGGCTTTAGTTAAGATGCTGAACTGCAGGCTGTGGAAGGTCAGTAGTTCAGCAGTTCAAGACCCGGGTGCCGCAAGACGGGGTGAGCTCCTGTCTCTAGTTCCAGCTCCTGCCAACCTAGCGGTTCGAAAGCAAGAAATTGCAAGTAGATAAATAGGTACCACTTCGGTGGGAAGGGAACAGCGTTCCGTGTGCCTTGGTGTTTAGACATGACCACGGAAACGTCTTCGGACAGCGCTGGCTCTTCGGCTTTGAAACGGAGATGAGCACCGCAACCCTAGAGTTGGATTCGACTGGCTTTCGAGCAAGGGAACCTTTACCTTTACCTTTAAGCACCACAGAGGATGGCATGTGCCATCTCGACTTCTCTTTGGCTCTGTTCTCCACACGCCAAGGGCTCCCTGCCTAGTGTTAACCTCGGAAAAGTAGATCCATCTTGTCCCGGCTGTTAAAGTCACCGAGTCTCTTCTTCAAAACGGCAAAGTGCTTTAACTCCTCTAGATTAGAAAACAGTAGAGTGGAAAATTGCAGGAGACTGCCTTCCACAGGCTCCCTGTTTACAGAAGTGGCCTGGTAACCAGACAGCTATGACTAGCCCTGCCACCTGTGGCAAGTGCTCAGCCTGGGGAAAGAGAGGGAGAGACAGAGAAATGGAGAGAGACTCCCACTTACCCATCAACACATCTGTTGGAAAAAGAAATGACAAACAGGTCTGTGGGTTGGGGGGGGGGCAAGCTCCAGGTGGGGCCTGGATATCGCAACTGATCTCCAGACAACAGAGATCAGGAAATAGCTGTTTTGGAGGAAGGACTCTATGGCAGGGGTGTCAAACATGCGGCCCGGGGGCCGGATCAGGCCCCCAGAGGGCTTCTATCAGGCCCACAGTGGAACTGGCTGCCTTCTGCTTCTTCTTCCCATTCTGCTGCTGTGTCCTTGTAGGTTTGCAGCTTACAGAGACACACCTGAACAGCATATTCAAGATTTCAACGGCACAGATATTTTGATGCAATAATTCAGAGCAAGAGGAGTCCATTATCAGACACTGTTAAATAAACAAAACATTGCAAGAGTGCTCATGTTTTAAGCATGTTTCTATTTTAAGTTTTTTAAAAAATTGTTTTTGTGTCCTTTATAAAGTTTATATCTCCGCTACCTGGCATTACATTTTATGACACACATGGCCCGGCCCAACAAGGTCTCATTTATGTCAGATCCGGCCCTCGTAACAAATGAGTTCGACACCCCTGCTCTATGGCGTTATACCTCACTGAGGTCACTCCCCTGCCCTCCCCAGGATCCACCCCCAAATCTCCAGGAATTTCCCAGCCCAGAGTTGGCAACCAAGTGCAGGTTCTCCCTCTCTCATTTCCTGTTTTAGCCCCAAAGCCACAGAAACAGTGCCTGGGTCACATGGCGGGGGGGAATGGCAAAGAGAAAAATCACCCTAACATTAATAAAATAGTTCATAGGAAAACCCCGCCTCCCGTAATCGAATAGTGCCTTTATCACATCCCAATGCATTAAACTTCTCTCTCAACTAATGTCCTTTTCACCCCAATGCACTAAATTAAATATCTGTTCCTTGTAGAATTTGATTAATCTATGCTAGATTAAAATCAAATCATGTACAAAAATCAATTTCACTTAAAGGACAATAATCTGAGCCCACCGAGGTCCCTTTCTAATAATCATGATAAAGGCTTGGTTTTCCCATCCCCCTCACCTTTTATACCTCCCCCCCCCATCATCAGCCCCTTTTTGCTAAACGCTTAATTTTCATGCTCTGTTATGAATTTTGACCTTGTATATCTTATTCATATCTTATTACAGAGCCTTAGCTAAGAAGCTGGAGGCAAGACAAAACCTATTCAAGAATTCCTCTGAGGTTTACAGGTCAAGATTTTTTTTTTAAAATGAGATTGGTATAAACCTCATGGGATTTCTTGATTTAAGAAAGAACTACAAATATTTAAGCTGTCTTGGGAGGGAGGGGGGGGCAGAGGATTACGCTGACATTGGATCATGGGATTACCTCTCACATTCAAGTCAGAGGATTTGGACTGGTTTGTCCTCTCGTCAGGAAATAAATTGGGCAAAAAGGGGTTTTACACAATGTTAATCGCATATTCAATCACTCCTTACTGTAAGCGTATCAAAAGGTAGAAAACAACTGGGAGGGAGGATGGAAACCAAAGAACCGTTTGATTGTAGGAGCTGTGAATGGGGTTGTTCACTAGGGCTTGGATCCAGGGACACACAAGAGAAAACATAGACGGACTTTGCACAGTTCTGCATGCGTGAGACACTAAACGGACTTTGCACAGTTCTGCATGCGTGAGAACTTGTACTTTCCTCAATATGTAGGGCAGTGCACAGAAACTGATGGCGCAAAATCTTGCACATGCTGAAATGCATGTGGAGATACCATAAATGTGACTTGGTGCAAGTGGCTACCACAATCTTTCTTACACTTCCGCTTCTACAGGATCTTTTGCACCAGTACATCCCCCCCCCCAGATCCAACCCTATGGAGAACTGGCATCTAATAGGGATCAGGTATTTAAAGAAACTGACCATTCCTTTTATTCCCCGATGCTTGAGAATGTGGCTGCCCTGGGCCTTAACAGAGACGCAGCCAGTGAGGGGGTCCAAGGGTAAAGTTTCAGTGGTCTTAGTCAACCTAGAAGACAATGGAACTGAGCAAATTGTGTGGTTTGTTTACATGCAATGTTTAGGGTTTGATCTGCATGGGTTGAGGCGAGTCCCAAAAATGTTTTTGTTGGGGGTGGATCCGGGAGAGGGCAGGGTTTGGGGAGGGGATGGGCCTCAGCACGGTACGATGCCAGAGAGTCCACCCTTCGAAGCAGCCATTTTCTCCAGGGGAGCTGATCTCTGTCGGCTGGAGATCAGTTGTAAATGTGGGAGATCCCCAGGCCCCACCTGGAGGCTGGCAACCCTAGTCTCTCTGTAGCCCTACAGAGTCAAAGAGATAGCTTTCAGTTCAAACTGAGAGAGAGACAGAGACAGAGAGACACAGATCTTCGAGTTGGGTAAAGCAGAAACATTTCGGTGTGTAGTCGCTATCTCTGGAAACCTGATGCAGGATTAACAGATTTGCTGCCTGCTGTCCGTGTGCTGATTTGCTTCCAATATGCTCTGCTTGTCTATGTGTAAATAAAGCAAGTCTCATAAAAAACAACATATATATCCAGTGACTCTCTCATACCAAAGAAATACAACACTGCAGGACAAAGCCAAGGTTTTTTTTCCAGCACATGGAAATGGGGAGTACTCCCCCCCCCATTGTATACAGTAAAAACCATGTTGGTGCTCCAAAGATATGACAAGAGAGAAAATCTGGCTTGTGATTCCTCTCCCCTCCCTCCCTCAGGCAACACATCAGAATCGGTAGATCTCTCTTCCTTACCTCAGGGTCCTAATGCGGTATAAACATAAGAGGTCATCAGCCAAGGCTGCTATTTTATTTGGCTATGCTGAACAGCCTCTCATTTTGCTTTGTTCTTTTAAAAAAATGGTCCATTCAAACTAGCCAAAATTACCCCATAATACATTGTTGTCTTCAGCCTGCTAGTTATCTACACTGCCTCTTAGTAACCAGCTGTGGATACCCCCGTAATTTTACCAGCGATGGTACTCAGATGTTGTGTCACCAATGTCATCAATAAAAACCACACAGCCTGAAAAAGCCAAACCTCATTAAATGGCAGAGAGGGCAACATCCTACCCTAATGAATATGTTCGTCAGGGGGATCAAAAGGAAGGAAATTCCGTTTGACACTCAGGAAAATGAACGGAAAATGAGGGAAGCGGTCATGGTTCCGTCCGAGTTCTAATGGCTGTCACAAATCTAGTGCGGAGCTCTCCAATATAGCCACCCTAGAGACAAACTGGAATGTACATTTTTAAAAAAATTAAAGAAGGGATATTGGTTACAGGCTTAATCCTGTTGATCACTCTTGGCTCGGGGCCCGGAAATGTGAGTTTCTCCTCCCCGCATCATGGTGAGAAAACACAGTTACTACAGATTCCTTTTCTCTCTCTTTCCTCCAGACGGAAAGCCACATCACTGCCATAAAGTGAACAACAGACAGACAGACGTTTTCCTCCTTCATCACATGCACTGGCCATGAGTCCTTAAATGAGGGTGAGAGGGGAAAATCTGTGGTCTAGGTACCAAACTATCACTGTAATCCTAAAAACACTTTCCTGGGAGCAAGCCTCACTGAATATACCTGAATAGGATTGTTCCCTAACTTGCTTTCTTTGTAGAAGACACCATTATACCAACAAGCAAGGGTAATTTCCTGCAGGAGTGCACAGTAGCAGAGCTCCGGCAGTAAATAGCCCAGGGGGCGGACACAGGCAACAAGCCCCACCCCCTGCTCCCAGCAGCCCTCAGTCAGAGCAAGAAGCAGCCAGGTAAGTTGCAGAGCTCCCCCCTGGACCCCCCCGGTCCAAAACAGTCCCTTGGCACCTTTAAGACCAAGTTTTATTCAGGTATAAGCTCTCCCTCCCCTGCAAGGACAGAACTGCACATTCCCCCCACCCCACAATAGCTAGCAATCCAAAACAGTCCGATGGAGCCTGAGCGGTGGGTGTTGCCTTCTGACACACTTCCGGTGATGTCAGGGGGTGTGGCATATGCAAATATGTTATGCTAATGAGTTATGATAATGAGCTCCTGCACCTCTTTTCAGTCTCCTCTCTGCCCAACTATGGCATTTTTACTCTACCGCTGCAACTGGGCATCAGTCTTAGTTTTTATCCAACCTCAGTGTAATGCCATGCAAATGATGTACTTGATAAAGGACCAAAGGCTATCTTCAAATGACAGAGGAGAAAAGACAAAGTAGAGCAAGGAACTATGGGAATCCCACTCCTGTGGGCCTCCTCCTCCTCTGACAGGGTAGACTTGGGGGGGGGGGCTGACTGCAGACATTCCACTGAATGTATGAACATCTAAGAGTGGGACTGGCAGGCAGTGTTCCCTCTAAGCTGAGTGAGTCTGAGCTAGCTCACAGTTTTTTAGCCTCCGGCTCACACATTTTTGTCTTAGCTCAGGAAGGATGGCCTCCAGAGCAAACTAATCTATGCAGTAACCAAATCGCTCGCTCACAACTTTAATGACAATAGCTCACAAAGAAGAATTTTTGCTCACAAGACTCCACAGCTTAGAGGGAACATTGCTGGCAGGTATGATCCTGTTACACACTAGATGTATTTGCAGGCTTGCCAGCCTCCAGGTGGGGCCTGGGGATCTCCCGCTTTTACAGCTGATCTCCAGCTGACAGAGATCAGCTCCCCTGGAGAAAATGGCTGCTTTGAAGGGTGGACTCTATGGCATTGTACCATGATGAGGTCCCACCGCTCCCCAAACCCCGCCCTCTCCTGGCTCCACCCCCAAAGTCTTTAGGTATTTTCCAACCCAGGCCTGGCAACCCAGCGTATTTGCTGAATTTCCAAGAGGGATCCTGACCTGGCCCTGAGAAATCTGTGCCTTCCTTGGGTCTACTCAAAAAGGCCAGAGTTATGACGCTCTCCAAAACAACTGTGGGTATGTTATGCCGGTGATGATTTCTTGTGAATTTAACAGCTGGTACATATGAGCATTTCATTTGATTGCTCAGCGTTGGAAACTGAACGTGTGAACTGCCTCCAATGAAGTGTCCTGTGCTTTGAGAGGATGGGAGACTTCTCTACGCTGTGTTAGGTTTAGGGCTGCCAACCTACAAGTGGTCGCTGGAAATCTCCTGAAATTGCAGCTGATCTCCACGGAAAAGCGATCAGTTCCCCCAGAGGAAATGGCTGCTTTGGAAGGTGGCCCCTATGGCATGGTACCAATGTTCCCTCTAAGCTGTGGAGTCTTGGCAGCTGAACTCCAGGGAAAATCGTTCAGTTCCCCCAGAGGAAATGGCTGCTTTGAAAGGTGGCCCCTAGGTCATGGTACCCTGCTGATGTCCCTCCCCTTCCCAAACTCCGCCCTCCTCAGGCTCCACCCCCAGATCGCGAGATATTTCATGATCCAGAGCTTTGTCCGTGCTGGACTGGTGAAGGGAAGGGCAGCTATATAAAAGTGGCTTGGCACAGCCGAGTGGGGAACTGGGGTGGAACTCAGCAGCTGGAGTGGAATCTGGGCCTTCGGGTCCCTCTGGCCTCAGATGTGGAACAGGAAGACATTGTGCTCACCCATGCCGCCATTGTCGTCGTCTTCTTCTTCTTCTTCTTCTTCTTCTTCTTCTTCTTCTTCTTCTTCTTCTTCTATCATCATCATCCCTGTCGTCGCCCTCCTCCTCCTCCTCCTCCTCCTCCTGGTGCTGTCTGCTGGTCTCTTCTGCCCCTCTCTCTCCTAGCAGAAGCCCCAACTACCTCCCTCATAGCCCAGGGCTGAGAAGGTTTAAATAGGCCCTTGCAGTCTTTACATGCTCCACCCCTTAGTGCTTGGGCCAATCGGCTCTTAGGTGGCCTTTCCTCCACCTCCCTTCACCTGGGACAATGCCACCTCATCCATTCCCAGCCAAACAGCTCCCTGGGTGGATCTCTGCCCCTTGGCTGTGTCGGGTCCTCACTGGGACCCACCTGACTATCCCTGGTGGCGACTGACACAGCGGCACCTTCCAGACAAACCTCCACCAGCTGCTGAGCCAGGGGAATGGTGCCAGCCTCTGCCTGCCTTTGGGCCACGTCCCTGCCTCTCTGGGATGACCCGCTGGTCCCCCTGGGGCAGCCCACTGCAGGGTGGGGCACCCTGCCTGCTCCCATACATGGGGCCATTGCCTTCACTTGGTATCACAGTCAAGAAGTAATCCACATGCACATCTGAGCCAGAAAAGAATGACCTGACTTGACCCCCACAACACACCCAACTGTCCAATCCATTGGTGACCTGCAGGTTATAGGGTTGCCAGCTTTGGGTTGGGAAATACCTGGAGATTTTGGGGGCGGAGCCTGAGGAGGGTGGGGTTTGAGGAAGGGAGGGGCTTCCATGGGGTGTGATGCCATACAGGCCACTCTCCCAAAGCAATCGTCCTCTCCAGGGGAACTGATCTCTGCTACCTGGAGATCAGCGATAATCCCAGGAGATCTCCCAGCCGCCGCCTGGGGGTTGGCAATCCCGTGCACGTCTGAGCCGGCAGCGGGTGACCTGAGTTGGCCTCCAACATCACACCCAACGGCTCAGCCCACTGGTCACCTGCAGAAGTTATTTCCTCGATGGAAGACCCGTCTCACAATCCTTTTCTCCCTATGGATAAAACGAGTTCTATTTGTGCCACATTTGGCGTTTTGAGTGTCTCGGCAATTTCACGAGCGCATCAGGCTGAGCAAATGCATTATGAACACTAAACGCCCTCTGCCTAGTCACCACCACCCTCCTTCACAAAAGAAGAAAGCAAGAAGGCAATAGAATGTGTAGCGTGTTTAACTAACGGGGAGATGAAAGTCCATTGTTCCCGCTGGTTGTAAATATTTGCTTCCCTCCAAAGAGAGAGGCGTCTTCTGCTGCCGAATCGGCACCATGGAATTCAAATAAACATATTAATGGGTTTTCTTGCTGTTGCCGCTGCCGCAAACACAAATCCACACATTGCTTCAATACTAAATAAGCCCAAAACCGTAAAGGCAGAAATGATTGGTTTCAAAAAAACCGCCCCAAAGTTTCCTGGGGGGGAAAAACAGGATTGCCTCAGTTTTTCAAAGCCTTAGAGCCTCATACTAAAAGGGGAAGGACCTGACATGCTACCATTAGAACCTGGGGTCTGATCCAGAAGCTCCTTCTTATGTACAAGGTCATTGTCTACACTGCTTTAGTGGTGGCCCCAAATAGGGCTCCCAGTTCCAGGTGGGGTAATTCCTGGAGATTTGGGGATGGAGCCTCAGAAAGAGCAGGGTTTTGGGAAGGGACAGAGACCAGCAAGGTGTAATTCCATAGAGTCCACCCCGCAAAGCAGCCATTTTCCCCAGGGGAACTGATTTCTGCCGTCTGGAGATCAGCTGTAATTCCAGGAGATCTCCAGAAGAGGGTGGTGTTTTAGGGAATGTGACATCACATACTTTGAGACACTCTAGGAAGTTCCCAAATTCTATTTTTCTATTATATCTATGGTGTATACCATAGAAACTGAGGAAATCCCTATAACACCACACAAGATGTAAAGTCACTTCTGGGTGGACGTTTGGGAGGGAATCTAATGTCACTTCTGGGTGATGCTCTAAGATTTTCAATAGCATGAATGGTCTTTAGTGTAAAGATTGTGAAAATTCCTAGAGCATCATGAGAGACACTTTCTATTTTATTCTTTAAATATCAAGGGATGGCTGACCTATGGCACCCCCATGGAGTTTTCAGGGCAAGAGACATTCAGAGGTAGTTTGCCATTGCCTGCCTCTGTGTCGCGACCGTAGACCTCTTTCACGATCTCCCATCCACACAATAACCAGGGCCGACCCTGCTTAGCCTCCAAGATCTGATGAGATTGGGCTAGCCTGGGCTACCCAGGTCAGGCTAAAATGTCACTTCTGGGCAATGCTCTAAGAATGTGAATAGTCTCTGTGGTCTTTACCATAAAAATTGGGGAAATCCCTAGAATGTCATGATAGACATGGGTGGACGTTTGGGAGGGAATCTAATGTCACTTCTAGGTGATGCTCTAAGATTTTTAATAGCATTAATGGTCTTTACTGTAAAGGGCAAGGGTTTGCCTGCTGCGAGAGGGCAAATGGCAAACCTGTGTATTCGCTACACTGACTCCCAGAAGCAAAGTGGGTGATCCCTTACTGACTGGGATTAGTTAAAGAGGAATGAAACAGATGAATGGCTGCCAAAGCATAAGAAAAGAGAGGAAAGGGATTGTACAAATTGGGGAAAGGGTAAAACTGGGAGGGGGGGGAATCTTGGATTATTTCTTTTAAACCTGGAGAACATTCAGTTCAGCTCTAGAGCAAAGTAACCTTTTTGTATGCCGTGTCCACGTATTAATTCTGGAATTCAAAACCCAGAAAATTGCTAAGCCACTTGATTCGCTGTCGCTTCAAGAAGTTTGGAAATTACATGTCAAGCCACAACTAAACATTGCCCGCCATTTAAACCACAAGCATATATCACAGTTGTGCATATTATGTGCTTGCTTAAGTTTTTTTTTTTTTGGTCCGTGCACCCGCTTTTTTTTTTGGGGGGGGGGTTGCCTTGTTTTATCTGCTTGATATTTTGCTCAAGAGATGCATCCATGGGGAATTTCCAAAGGGGTCATTCGCTAAACACTTGATGCATAACTACATTTCTGTTTCACACATGCCCTAAAAACACAGCCTTCTCCCACCATAGCCACAACTGCTGCTCATGACCAGGTACAGATTCTACGGGTGCCTAGATAACCTGGGCTGCCCTGAGCTCATCAGAGCTTAGAAGCTAAGGAAGGTTGACCATGGTGAGTGCTTGGATAGGAGACCATCAAGGAGGACCAGGGTTGCTATGCAGAGGAAGGCAATCTCAGACCACCTCTGCTCATCTCTGGCATTGAAAACCCCATGAATGGTCATTATAAGTCGAGTGTGACTTGACAGCATTATATCATCATCATCATTTGCCATGAACATGGAGAAGATTTCTTGTTCTCCAAGTGTGCAGCCCAGTTGACATGAATGAAGTGGCCACGGACCTATGTAGCAGTAGAAAAGAGCAAGAGTCCGGTAGCATCTTAAAGACTAACAAAATTTGTGGTAGGGTAGGAGCTTTCACGGGTCACGAGGGGAGCAGTGACTCACAAACACTTAGACCCTGCCAAAAATTTTGTTAGTCTTTAAGGTGCTACCGGACTCTTGCTCTTTTCTACTGCTACAGACAGATTAACACGGCGGCCCATTTTCTATTGATGCATTTATT
>NW_015169818.1:107159-107767 GCF_001447785.1 Gekko japonicus | reverse complement strand
CACAGTAGGGCTCAAGGTGGGTCACAGTATTTAAAATCAACAACACAATTAAATAAGACTTAAGACTCAAGTTAACATCAACAGTGGCAACCATCACAAGTGTCATAATATTCATTCCTCTCTAGATGGCACAGTAAAGGTGTTCTGTATGCTGGCCACCACCGGGGGCCAGCAAACTACCTGAGCTTGAATCTAGAGGACAATAAAGGCAGAAATGATTGGTTTCAAAAAAAAACACCCCAAAGTTTCCTGGAAAAAAAAAAACCAAACAGGATTGCCTCTGACATACATCAGTATTTCAAAGCCTTAGAGTCTCAGACTAAAAGGGGAAGGACCCGACATGCTACCATTAGAAACAGGATGTTTGACAAGGTGAACCTGGGGTCTGATCCAGAAGCTCCTTCTTATGTACAAGGTCATTGTCTACACTGCTTTAGTGGTGGCCCCAAATAGGACTCCCAGTTCCAGATGGGGTAATTCCTGGAGATTTGGGGATGGAGCCTCAGAAAGAGCAGGGTTTGGGGAAGGGACAGAGACCAGCAAGGTGTAATTCCATAGAGTCCACCTCGCAAAGCAGCCATTTTTCCCCAGGGGAACTGATTTCTGCC
>NW_015169818.1:93409-107092 GCF_001447785.1 Gekko japonicus | reverse complement strand
CGGACATGCGCAGTTCGGCCGGCCCCCGGGTAGGGCGTGTTTTCTCCCCGGCGTTTGATCGCGCCGGGGAGAAAAGGCGGCGCGGCCGGGGGATCCGTGGGATCCCGCCGCGCCGTGTCAACATTGGCGCGGCTTTTAAAAGCCGCGCCTTCAAGCGCCTTTTCCCCTGCGTGTGGCAGGGGC
This sequence comes from Gekko japonicus, assembly GCF_001447785.1. NCBI lineage: Eukaryota > Metazoa > Chordata > Lepidosauria > Squamata > Gekkonidae > Gekko > Gekko japonicus. Next base: position 106,909 of record NW_015169818.1, on the reverse strand, counting down.
CTTTATTTTCTGTTTCACACATGCCCTGAAAACACAGCCTTCTCCCACTGCAGCCACAACTGCTGCTCATGTCCAGGTACAGATATTACGGGGGCCTAGATAACCTGGGCTGCCCTGAGCTCATCAGAGCTTAGAAGCTAAGGAAGGTTGACCATGGTGAGTGCTTGGATAGGAGACCATCAAGGAGGACCAGGGTTGCTATGCAGAGGAAGGCAATCTCAGACCACCTCTGCTCATCTCTGGCATTGAAAACCCCATGAATGGTCATTATAAGTCGAGTGTGACTTGACAGCATTATATCATCATCATCATTTGCCATGAACATGGAGAAGATTTCTTGTTCTCCAGGTGTACAGCCCAGTTGACATGAATCAGGGCTCTTTTTGTAGCATAATAGGCCACACCCAACAGTTGAAACTCATTAGCATATTGGGCCACACCCCTGACAGCATAGCTCATTAGCACATTAGGCTGCACCCACGGGTTACCAGAAGCGTGGTTATCCAGCCACACCCACCTTTTGCTTGTTATTCTGTTTACCTTGTTTGTGGTCAAAACTCAGGGCCTTTTTTGTAGCAGGGACTCCTTTGCATGTTAGGCCACACACCCCTAATGTAGCCAATCCTAATGAGTTTTTGCTGTTGGGTGTGGCCTATTATGCTAATGAGTTCCTGCTGGGCGTGGCCAACTTGGGAGCCAGCCAGAACTCCGTTCCTGTGCGTTCCTGCCCAAAAATAGCCCTGACATGAATTAAGTGGCCATGGATCTATGTAGCAGTAGAAAAGAGCAAGAGTCCGGTAGCATCTTAAAGACTAACAAAATTTGTGGTAGGGTAGGAGCTTTCACGGGTCACGAAGGGAGCAGTGACTCACACTTAGACCCTGCCACAAATTTTGTTAGTCTTTAAGATGCTACCGGACTCTTGCTCTTTTCTACTGCTACAGACAGACTAACACGGCGGCCCATTTTTTATTGATGCATTTATTGGACCTATAGCCCACCCTTCCCTAGACAGTAGGGCTCAAGGTGGGTCACAGTATTTAAAATCAACATCACAATTAAATAAGACTTAAGACTTAAGTTAACATCAACAGTGGCAACCATCACAAGTGTCATAATATTCATTCCTCTCTAGATGGCACAGTAAAGGTGTTCTGTATGCTGGCCACCACCGGGGGCCAGCAAACTACCTGAGCTTGAATCTAGAGGACAATAGGGACTGGGCTCCTAGTCCCTCCATCAGGGAACCAATGGGCACCGTGGCGGGAAATTCAAACCCACCAACGGGGTCCAGGGGTGTGTCCCTGGAGTGTATATAGTTGGCCTGCCGGCCGTTAGTTTTTCATTCTTGTTGTGTACCTAATAAAGTGTGCTATGCAGTATGTCCGTGTCTGTCATCTATCCATGCGGCAACCCACTACATAACAAAAGGGTAGTTCAGGAGAAGGTCCCACGTGGGACCGCTCTTTCTTGCAGGCCCTGTGAAATTGTTTCAAATCTCACAGGACCTGGGTCTCGTTGGACAGAGCATTCCACCAAAAAGGCCCTAGCCCTGGTCACAGATAGACAGACAGCCTTTGGGCCAGGGATCACCAACAAGCTGTTATCAGTTGAGCAAAGCACCCTTTGGGGGACACACCAGGAGAGGCAGCCCCTCAGATATGTTAATCCCAGACTGTTTAGGGCTTTGAAGGTCAATACCACGCCCTTGAGTTTGAGTTTGCTGGCAGAACACAGGTTGAATATGTGATCACATCGGTGTCCCCATAAGAGCCCACACCACTGCGTTCTGGACCAGTTGGAGTTTCTGGGTCAGCCTCAAGGATAACCCTAAGCAGGGGTCATTTCGTAGAAAAAGAGGTGTGGGAGCTCATTAGCATAACTTATCTGCATATGCCACACCCCCTGGCATCACCGGAAGTGTGTCAGAAGACAACACCCACCGCTCAGGCTCCACTGGACTGTTTTGGATTGCTAGCTATCGGCGGGGCAAACGTGCAGATCTGTCCTCACAGAGGAGGGAGAGCTTGTACCTGAAGGTGGACCGGGGGGGGGGGCTCTGCAACTTACCTGGCTGCTTCTTGTTCCTCATGGCCTGACTGAGGGCTGCTGGGAGCAGGGGGTGGGGCTTGTTGCATGTGCCCGCCCCCTGGGCTCCTTACTGCCAGAGCGCCGCTCCTGTGCGCTCCTGCAGGAAATGACCCCTGGCCCTAAGTAGAGCGGGTTACAGTAGTTTAGTCTGGAGGTGACTGTTGCCTGGATCACTGTGGCTAGGTCTTGGCAGGACCGGTAGGAAGCCATTTTTTAAATTCTGGCATAGATGGGGAAATGCCAGTCTAGTTACAATGGCAGCCTGTGCCTCCATTGATAGGGAGGCATCCAGGATCACCCCTAAACTCTTGACGGTTGGTGCCAGGGTCAGAGGCACCCTGTCAAGAGGAGGAAGTTGGCATCCTGCCCCAGCATCACCTCAACCCAGCCACAGAACCTCTGCCTTTGATGGATTTAGTTTCAACCGACTCTGCCTCAGCCATCGAACCACTGATGGCTCTATGTAGTTGAGGATCTAACAGAAGAAGCTACCTAGAAGTTCTTGGACAGTATCAGCAAAGGTCACTGATGGTTCTGCAGATCAAATAATTCTCTCATATGTAGCTGATGACACGGGAAACACTGTTCCTAACTCTACAAATGACAGTAATACAGAAACTCCACACATATAGAAAAATAGGTTTCAGGGCAATTGTTTGGGCTGAATACAGAGGAAAGATTCCCATCAGTAGAAGAGGACTTTCTCACTGCAACCCAAAGGGCCCCCTGAAATACTGCTCCTTGTGAACAGTGGAACACCCCCCCCCCCGTACAGGGGAAGCCCTACTTCCCCCCCCCCCTAGCTCAGCCCTGTAGTTAGGGATTTTGGGGTGAGGGGGCCTCGGGGGGTACAGCTAATTAAATCAAAGCTAATAATAACATTAATTCAATTTGGGGCCAGCCCGGAAAGGAGGGGCCCCAGAAGAAATGCTAGGGGGCCGGGCCCCATGGGCCCCACATTAGCTACGGGCCTGCCCTAGCTGCTGTTAGTGGAATCCTACCACTGGATCAAACTCACTGTTTGCATATGGAAGCATTTAACCCATTCAACCTCTCCACCTGAGGTGGTGCAGTTCTGAAATAATTCGGCCACTTCATATTGCTGGTTGCATGAATTAAGGATGACTACAAGCAAGATAAGATCTAAGCGACTCCGAAATTGTGTTTGTTGCTTGCAAAGTGCTATCTTTCTTCCAGATGTTCCCATGTGTTTTTAAACACTTCTCTTTCAACTAGTGTCCCAATAAATCCCGATCACCTCCTGCAACAATCCGCCGCTAATTTTCCTGGTGCTTTGTTAGCATGTTACAAGTTAGCTTCTTTGATGCCGCCTCCTTTATGATCCTGCGTAGTATAAAGCTGTTTCTTTCACACTTAACACTCACTTTGGAAAGCATATAATCCCGTTAGCTGGGAGCTAATTTGATTTTGATTGTTCCAATTGCATTTCAAAGTCCTGCTAATCATTCTGACATTGTTTTCTTTTTATATCACGGGTGTTCAGAAAGCAAAGCAGAAACAGAAAAACAAAAAGAAGTTGATCTCCGGTAGGAGCCCTATTCCTTGTGGAATCATTATCCACTCTAAAAGAAGCAGCATCTGATTATGTGCAGGCTTCCTTGGAAATACAATACGCAAAAGTACACAATATTTTATGTACAAATGGCAAAGCAGAGCAAATTCTACTAGTGTAGGTTTCTCCCTTTCATACACACACACACTGACTTCACCCAAATGAACTTACTTACTCATCCAGCAATCAAGCTAAGCCATTCTGATTTCCCTCCAGGCATTCCGTATCTTTCCTCATTTTATCCTTGCAATAACTGAAGCTGTCCATGGGTTGCATGACACATGTTGAAATTAATACACATAGGAGGGCGGGGGCACAGGTCCCATTCCATGTGTTGAACTTAACGTGCATAGAAGGGGCATGGGTACGTAGAATCAAAGAATCATAGAATGTTACAGTTAGAATGGGACCTTGCAGGTTATCTAGTCCAACCCCCTGCACTTTGCAGCATCGTGGCCAAAAGACAGACCTACAACATACCCAAAAGATGGTCGTCCAGCCTCCGCTTGAAAACATCCAGCAAAGGAGCATCCACCACCTCCTGAGGCAGTCTGTTCCACTGCTCAACCACTCTTACAGTTAGGAAGTTTCTCCTGATATTTAGCCTCGTCATTTCCACCCATTAGATCTAGGGTGATTTCTCACGAGAGCTGCCTCGCAGCACAGCGCCGTTTGCCTCGACACAAACGTGTCAATTTCACACCTGAAGCTCCGGGGCTGCATTTTGACGCGGGGCTTCGCCTGATTTCCTCCGCAGTTTCGTGATCCTGGTTTTTGAGGATCATGAAACTGCGGAGGAAATCGGGCGAAGCCCCGAGCAACATCCTTCCTAAAATGTGGTGCCCAAAGCTGGACACAGGACTCCTGGTGAGGCCTGACCATAGCAGAATAGAAAGGAACTACCACCTCCTGTGAACTGGACACAATGCTTCTGTTAATGCATCCTAAGATTGCATTAGCTTTCTTCGCAGTCACATCACACCGCAGGCTCATGTTTAGCTTGTGATCAACCAGAACACCTAGATCCCTTTCACATGAGCTCCTGCCAAGCCAAGTCCCTCCCATTCTATATCTACTTGCATGTTGGCCATACCACTCCATTTGTATGTGATGTTTGTGTGCATGGAGTCTACATAGAATCATAGAATGTTAGAGTTGGAAGGGACCTTGCAGGTCATCTAGTCCAACCTCCTGCACTCGGCAGGAGCGTAGCCGAAAGATAGCCCTACAACATACCCAAAAGATGGTCATCCAGCCTCCGCTTGAAAACGTCCAGTGAAGGAACATCCATCACCTCCCAAGGCAGTCCGTTCCACTGCTCAATCACTCTTACAGTTAGGAAATTTCTCCTGATATTTAGCCGGTAACGACTCCCTTGTAATTTCCACCCATTACATCTAGACTTGAAATCCGGAGCAAGAGAGAATAGAACCGCTCCATCTTCTACATGACAGCCCTTCAAATATTTGAAGACTGCAATCATGTCCCCTCTAAGCCTTCTCTTTCTCAGGCTAAACATACCCAACTCTTTCAGCCTTTCCTCGTAAGGCTTGGATTCCAACCCTCTCACCATCCTGGTTGCCCTCTTCTTGACACGCTCAAGCTTGTCAACATCCTTCCTAAAATGTGGTGCCCAAAACATGTGTACAAAGTATGTAAGCTTAGGATTCATCAGGACCATGTCTTTTTTTTTAATGTTCCCAGTCACAGGGGCAGTCCATATGTATGTGCACTCCGTGCTCATGAGCGACCTACTTCGATTTCAACACCGCTTTGGGTACCCACTGGGGAGGAAAGTGGCATATAAATCTTTAAACAAAATGTGTATGTTTAGGGTCTACTGGGAGCACGTCTTTTTCAAATGTCCCCAATCACAGAAGCGTTCCATATGCACGTGCAACTCCATGCTCACAAGCTATCTCCTTTGATCCCAGTGCTGCTTTGGGATCCCACCAGGGACAAAAGCAGAGTATAAATATTTAAACAAAGACCTAAGCCATGTGCAACAATGCACAAATTAATCAGGACATTAATTTAAAACCCCTGTTGGTTAAAAAGAAATTAGAAGGCTTCTAGTCTGTATCTTGTTGTTCGGAATCCATGATGACAACCACCATCAATTCTAAAGGGTCTTTCACAGGTCATCTGTTTAATCCTTAATCAACTGAGATTCCATTATGCTGGCTGGGTGACAGGAGAAACAGGAAGTTTTAAACCATAAATATGACTCTAGTGTGTTAATTTCCTCCAAATTGCCAACAAAATATGTATATAAAAAACACCCTCCAATTTAGTTAGCTGCTGCTGGTCACAGCCCTTTCAGATCAAGATCAAATTCCTTTGTCTTTCAGAGGACCAATCTAATGGTCTCATCTGTTCACTTGGATTGAAATGGTAGAGAGTGAAAACCAGAGCCCGAAGGAATTAAAATGAAGGGGCACAACCCGCTGGGCATTTCTCCAACACAAGTCCTCTTGGAGGGAACGAGAACTCGCTTCAATCACCATTGTGTTAAAGAACTTTCACAGATGGTTTGAGTTCATCTTACATTGGTATTCCGCTTTTCCTCCAAGTTATTCAAGACAGGGTACATGGGATCGCCACTGCTGTAACACTCAACTTAGAACATTCCCCAAAAAAGTTTGAGAAAGATCATGTGGCGAAAGAGGGAAGGGGGGAAAGCATGGCACAGTTTGAAATGGGCCAGAGCGCTTCAGAGACGGCTCATTAATGGAATGAAATCCGCTGCGAGAAACCTCCACCCCTGTATCGCTTTGCTCGAAACATCTGGTTTAGAACAATAATGTGAAAGGGGCCCGAATCTAGGGTTGCCAAGTCCCCCGGGCGGGCGGGGAAACCCCATTCAATGGGGCTGTTACCTGCAGCCCAGATTGGGCCGTTGGGGGGAACCTTGCCCTCAAAGTGCCGGGCTCACTGGACGTGCCCAGTGTGATGATGTCACCCAGAGGTGACATCATCGTGTCGGTCACGTTTGCGGCGGGGCGCTCTGTAATTCAAGGGGAAACGCTATGGTTTCCCCTTGAATTATAGTGGCTCTGCCCCCAACGTGCCTGATGCGATGATGTAACTTCCAGGTGACATCATTGCAGCATGCACGCGAGCTCCCGGAAAGAGTCGGGACTCCCCCACTCCAGGACAAGGTAAAACTTGGCAACCCTACCCGAATCTGACACAGGGAGCTGTGACTCTCGGAAGCTTATACCCCTAATAACTTGTTCGTCCCTAAGGTGCTGCTGGACTCAAATTTTGCCGTTCTGCTGCAGAGCAATATGGCCGCCCTCTGAAACAGATACAGCAGTAGGGTTGCCAAATCGATCTTCTGCCGGAGCGGGGGGCTCCCGGCCGCCGTCTGGTGTGCACGCGCGCCACATGCACGTCACCCGGAAGTGACGTGACGACGGCAGGCATGCTGGGGGCGGGGCCATGGCCATACGAGGGAAAACCATAGAGTTTCCCCTCAAATTGCCGTGGCCCTGCCCCCAGCGTGCCCGGCGTGTTCGCGTCCCTTCCGGGTGACGCGCACGTCGGGGTGGAGTTCCCTCGGGAGCCCGATCCAGCGGTGGCGGGGAACAGGTGCGTTTTCCGAGCCGCCTGGGGGGACTTGGGAACCCTATACAGCAGAAAGGCTAGGGATTAGGTTGCCTCCTCGTACCAGGGCCTCACCCTGAGAGCTTCCTCCTTATTTATATACCCTGAAAATCTTGTTATTCTTTAAGGTGCCACTGGACTCATATCAATTATACTCTGCTCCTGGTCATGGTTGCCAACTTCCAGGGAAGGCCTGGAGAGCTTCTGGAATTACAGCGAATCTCCAGACTACACAGATCATTGCCCCTGGAGAAAAAGGAACCTTCGGCAGGTGGATTCTATGGCATTGTACCCTACTGAGGTCCCTATCCTCCCCAGGCTCGACCCCCAAATCTCCAGGAGTTTAGCAAACTGGATCCAACCACCCTACCCTCCTATCCCGTACTGGTGGCCAGGGGGGACCTGGAAACCCTGGGGGGGGGAGATATAACCCGGCCGATGCAATACGAGTTAATAGGTTGCTGGAAGACAGAGATATATACAGAATCCGGTCGCTGACGATATAAAAGAAACAAAGCTTTAGGTTTCTGCAGTGCCTTCAAAATGCAAGATTGAAGCAAAGGATTGCAGAGGGCCGCTTTTCATCCGCTATTCAAGGAGCAGATGGTCCCAATGAAAGCCTACTGCAGAAGGACTATGTCAGTGGCAGGGTTACCCGCTTCAAGAGCCTAATCACAACGGATAGTTGCTGATTATTTTTTTTGGCAGCTGGAATGCTTCACTTTGAAGTGGAGTAGGTCTCTCGCTTAAATTGATGTCTGGTGCTCGGCCTAAGGCAACCTTTAGCAACAGGTGCAGGTTAACTATGCTAATTGGTAGCTTTCTATTTTTTCTCTGTCCCTTTTTAGCCGTAGCCTTCCAAAGAGCCGATACTAAAAGGTGCACACTGCTGAACTGGCAGTACGTTAGAACCTGACCACCTTCCCGTTAAGATATTCATTGGAGCAACGCTTGTTACCACAGTACCTATATGGAAGGAAGGAAGGTAAAACTTTCCCTGTTATTTTGGCAGTGATTTCTGCCTCGCTGCAAACTGATGTGGCATGTTTGGGATAGGAGAGGTAAAGGTTTCCTTTGCTCAAAAGCCAGTCGAGTCCGACTGTAGGGATGTGGTGTTCATCTCCATTTCCAAGCCGAAGAGCCAGCGCTGTCCAAAGACATTGCTGTGGTCATGTGGCCGGCATGACTAGATGCCGAGGCGCATGGAATGCTGTTACCTTCCGACTGAAGTGGTACCTATTTATCTACTTGCAATTTCTTGCTTTCGAACTCTAATCTGGGAGAACCAGGTTTGATTCCCCACTCTTCCACTTGCAGCTGCTGGATGACCTTGGGCAAGCCGTAGCTCTGATAAGAGCTGTTCTTGAAAAAGAGCAGTTTCTGTCAGAGCTCTCTCTGCCCCACCTACCTCACAGGGTGTCTGTTGTGGGGAGGGGAAGGGAAAGGAGATTGTAAACCGCTCTGAGACTCCTTTGGGTAGTGAAGAGCGGGGTATAAATCCAATATCTTCTCTTCTTCTAGGTTGGCAGGAGCTGGGGCCAGAGACGGGAGCTCACTCCGTCATGCGGCACTCGGGTCTCGAACTGCTGAGCTACCGACCTTCCAGTCTGCAGTTCAGTGTCTTAACCACTTAAGCCACCACAGCCCCATATGTTTGGGATACTTGTGTGCAAAACAGACCCATTTGCAAGACTAGTGTCTTTGAAATGGTAGCTTTGAATGGAAAGGAAGATCCCGACAAAATGATACTTCATTTATTCCCTATTGAAAGTACAGAAAATCAAAGTCATGGAGATTTGCCATAATCTCCCAGTCTCTGTGTTAGGTTTGCCAGGTCCTCCCTGGCCATGGGCGCGGGATGGAGGGATACGGTTGCCAGATCCAGGTTGGGAAACTCCTGGAGATTTGTGGATGGAGCCTGGGGAGGGGTGGGGCCTCAGTGGGGTGGGCCTCAGTGGGGTACGATGCCATACAGTCCACCCCCCCCAAATCACCCATTTTCTCCAGGGGAACTGAGCTTTGTAGTCTGGAGATGGGTGGTAACTCCTGGGGGTCTCCAGGTCTCACCTGGAGGTTGGCATCCCTATGTGTTGTAGATTTGCTTTATTACTTACAGTGGCAAATTTAAAGGTAGTAATTAAAATAAGTCTTCCAATCTTTCCCTTGTGACTCAAGGTGTCCTCCAATTCCAGGATTTCAAACATATAAAATGTACGGAAACTCTATTCAATAAACACATACACATACTCTACGTATTTTATTTGAGCTCTACTAAGGAAGAAAGGCCGCTCATAAATGTTTTACATCAATCAATCAATCAGTAATACAAGGGTGGGGATGAAAAGAAAGCCAGCACAAAGGAGTAGAAGAATAGTGAACATAAATATGAGATTAAATATTTTTTGGGGTAAAAGCTACCTATTGGTAAATTCCTCGATTGCCGAAGAATAGATGCTTCAAATTATGGTGCTGGAGAAGACTCTTGAGAGTCCCCTGGACTGCAAGGAGACCAAATCAGTCAATCCTAAAAGAAATCAACCCTGACTGTTCCCTGGAAGGCCAGATACTGAAGCTGAAGCTCAAATACTTTGGCCACCCAATGAGAAGGGAGCACTCACTGGAGAAGACCCTGATGCTGGGAAAGACTGAAGGTCAAAGAAGACGGGGACGGCAAAGGATGAGATGGTTAGACAGTGTCATAGATGCAACGAACATGAAATTAAGCACGACGGAAGACAAGAGGGCCTGGCATAATGTGGTCCATGGGGTCGCAAAGAGTCAGACTCAACTGTGCGACTGAACAACAAAAATTGGTGATTAACTGATGGATTCATAGAAGATGTGGTGTCTGAGGAAGAATGTCAAGGCAGAGAGAATGTGGATTTGCTCTAGCAGTATACTACTGGCCTTCCCCCCCCCTTTTTTTAAGTGGGAAAATGCAGTTTGTGAAAAAGCCGACTGGCGATCAAAAGAACCTTTCCACTGCTCTGAAGTTCCGAACAATACTCCAGTTAAGGTGGGATAAGAAATTAAAGTACAATGTTTGTTTATTGTCAGGCAGTCCAAGTCCATAAATTCACTTTTTTGTTGTTACAACAGAGATTATTTGGGGGACTTCTCAACTTCATTGCCTGAGCACTCCACAGATCTTGCTGTCTAATCCTATGGCAAGCTTCCACGGAAAGAAGTCTCAATGTGTTCAATGGAGCTTACTCCCATGTAAGTATACACTGAACTGCAGTCTTAGTTATTTTACTCAATTACCTCCTCAGCTACCCCAAAAGTTATAAAATTTAAATCAAGAAATGGTGAGAAGTCCTTGAGGGGCAGAAGAACCTGTGAAGGCGGCCTTGAACCTCGGCCCCCAACAGCAGAGGCGGAAATGCTACTTTTAGGCAGATTTCCTCTGCCAGGGAGTGCTTAAAAACGTGACAGAAAGTGGTGGTGATCGGCCTTTATTTTTGCTTCAGTAGTATGTTGGAAGCCCCTTGAAATGGTGCTGTTCTTTGTTGAGGGGTTTAGAGGCTAAATCTACTTTTCGGGCTTAGACTCGAGTGCTTTCCAGAACTCTCTAAAGCAATGCTACAGACCTCCATCTGTCTTTGGAACCATGAGCCAACAGAGGACACGCATTTAGGCTTGCCAAGTCCCCCCGGGGGGCAGGGAAACCCCTGCCCCAGAGGCCTGTTCCCCGCCACCGGCGGATCGGGCCCTGGGGGGGAACCCCACCCCGACGTGCACGTCACCCGGAAGTGACGTGACGACGTCGGGCACGCTGGGGGCGGGGCCACGGTAATCCAAGGGAAAACTCTATGTTTTTCCCTCGGATGGTCGTGGCCCCACCCCCAGCGTACCCGGCGTGGTCACGTCACTTCTGGGTGATGTGCATGCGGCGTGTGCACTCCCGGAGCAAGGCAGAAATCCCCCGCTCCGGATACAGGTAACACTTGGCAACCCTAGACGTATTCTGGGTCTGATTTAACGACTGGGTGATTCCTTTTGTTCCCCGACGGATACTCACAGTGTCATGTACAAAATGCCCCAGTGGTGTGGCGTCTTCTTGGGTAGACACAGGTGCCTGGTCTTGTTCTCCCTGTGGAGCAACAAGGCGTTTGTGCTGTAGAGATCAGCTTGCTCAGAGCATGCAAGAGCAACAAGCAAGCCTGAATGGAGCGCGATCCCCCGCAGCATCCCTGAAGGCATTATGAATCTCTCACCTCCAGCAACCACTGCATAGTTAATGTCGCTCATCAGCCCCGCCCACCAGACTGGGGCTTCAGAGGAGATTCACAGGTTTTGTTTGTTCACAGCATACAAAATTAATGATAATTTAATCTGAAATACAGCTACTCCGCATCTCCGCAAGGAAGGGGAAAAAACCATGGGAAAACACAGAAAAACCAATGCCCCCCAAAAAAAATTATCAAAAATTAAGAACACAGGTGGTGGTGTGCTTATGGTGACCCCACGGGATTTCTCCCTGTGGAGCAACAAGGCGTTTGTGCTGTAGAGATCAGCTTGCTCAGAGCATGCAAGAGCAACAAGCAAGCCTGAATGGAGCGCGATCCCCCGCAGCATCCCTGAAGGCATTATGAATCTCTCACCTCCAGCAACCACTGCATAGTTAATGTCGCTCATCAGCCCCGCCCACCAGACTGGGGCTTCAGAGGAGATTCACAGGTTTTGTTTGTTCACAGCATACAAAATTAATGACAATTTAATCTGAAATACAGCTACTCCGCATCTCCGCAAGGAAGGGAAAAAAAACATGGGAAAACACAGAAAAACCAATGCACCCCCCAAAAAATTGATCAAAAATTAAGAACACAGGTAGTGGTGTGCTTATGGTGACCCCACGGGATTTTTAAGGCAAGAGAGCTCAGAGGTGGTCTGCCATTGCCTGCCTCTGCGTAGCAACCCTGGACTCCAATGCTCCCTCTAAGCTGTGGAGTCTCGTGAGCAAAAAATTCTACTTTGTGAGCTGCTGGCATTAAAGTCGTGAGCGAGCGATTTGGCTGCTGCATAAATAAGTCTGCTCTACACGCTTCCCATCCCCATACTGGCAACTCTCATCTAGAGGAAGGCTTCAAACTTTAGCCAAAAGGAAAGGTTGGGGTATTTTAATAATAGGTTGGGGTATTTTAATAATGAATAACTATACAATAACAAATAAATATATAAAGGTTGGGGTCAGTGTCCCCCCTAAGCTGGCAACCCTGTTCCTTCTCCGGATGCATGCGGAGATGAAAAAGCAGTCGCATTTTGAGAGTGGGGTTTTCCTGTCCACTCGGTACCCTAGCTAAATGCACACTTTAATTGCATGCTTCCTTCAGCCCATTTTTTAAACTTCCTTTTTGAGGCAACAGATATTATATATACCAGTTGGGAGGGCAGGAATGAGCAACATTTTCAGCATACATTCCCAGTGCAACCTGCCTTCACCTTATGATTTAAGAGCTAACATTTAATTTTCTTCTAGCCTTTAGTGGTGAAACCCTTTCTTATTGCAATCAATTTACTCTCTCCCCCTCTCTTCATCTCTCTCTCTTCTTCTTCTTCTCTCTCTTCCCCCCCCCCTTCCTTAGAAACAACCTCTCTCAAAGGAACAATTCAGCTTGGTATACTGATGCTTTCCCAGAAAACAAAAAAAGCAGGGGAAATTACCCGATATTATTGCAAGACAGGGATACAAGGCTGATTTTGTTTTACCCCTTAGGGCACCGGCAGGTTTCTAACCTGTCAGTAAAAACAAAACCTGGAGCTTACTGTGGCTCAGATCATGAGCTACTTATTGCAAAATTCAGACTTAAACTGAAGAAAATTGGGAAAACCACTAGGCCATTCAGGTTTGACCTAGATCGCATCCTTGATGAATATACAGTAGAGGTGAAGAATAGATTCAAGGGTCTAGATTTGATAGATAGAGTGCTTGAAGAACTATGGATGGAGGTTCGTGACATTGTACAGGAGGCAGCAATCACCACCATCCCAAAGAAAAAGAAATGCAAGAAAGCAAAGTGGCTGTCTGATGAGGCTTTACAAATAGCAGAGGAAAGAAGGAAAGCAAAAGGCAAAGGTGAAAATGAAAGATTTACCCAACTGAATGCAGATTTCCAGAGAAAAGCAAGGAGAGATAAGGAGGCCTTGTTGAATGAACAATGCAAAGTAATAGAGGAAAACAATAGAATGGGAAGGACTAGAGATCTCTTCAAGAAAATTGGAGAAAT
>NW_015169818.1:90858-92449 GCF_001447785.1 Gekko japonicus | reverse complement strand
TGACACTGTCTAACCATCTCATCCTTTGCCGTCCCCGTCTTCTTTGACCTTCAATCTTTCCCAGCATCAGGGTTTTCTCCAGTGAGTGCAAACATGTCTTTCAAATGCCGGGAAAGATGCCTGGCTTTAAAGTTTGATGCGAACGTATCAAGCAAGCTAGTACTGTGAAAGGGTCATTATGGCTCCTGATTCTGCCACTTTCTCCAGATACTTGGTGACATATCTCTGCAGGTCTGCTATTGGTTCACTGACTTCAGCCTTTGAGAAGTTCCTGGTGGTGATGCACTGTGCTAAAACTGATGCTGCTTTTGGAAGAGCAGTTCTTCAGAGCCTGTTTCTTCAAGACGACCTGCAGATAACATCAGGTACATGGCTCCCTAGTCATCAAATCACCGCAGACTGTGACTGCAGCCATGAAATTAAAAGACGCCTGCTCCTTGGGAGGAAAGCGATGGCGAACCTAAACAGCATGATAAAAAGTAGAGACATCACCCTGCCAACAAAAGTCCGCATGGTCAAAGCAATGGTATTCCCAGTAGTATGTGTGGCTGCGAGAGTTGGACTATAAGGAAGGCCGAGCACCGAAGAATAGATTCTTTTGAACTATGGTGCTGGAGAAGACTCTTGAGAGTCCCTTGGACTGCAAGGAGATCAAATCAGTCAATCCTAAAAGAAATCAACCCTGACTGTTCCCTGGAAGGCCAGATAATGAAACTGAAGCTCAAATACTTTGGCCACCAAATGAGAAGGGAGCACTCACTGGAGAAGACCCTGATGCTGGGAAAGATTGAAGGTCAAAGAAGACGGGGACGGCAAAGGATGAGATGGTTAGACAGTGTCATAGATGCAACGAACATGAAGTTGAGCCAACTTCAGAGGACGGCAGAAGACCGGAAGGCCTGGCATGATCTGGTCCATGGGGTCGCAAAGAGTCGGACTCGACTGTGCGACTGAACAACAACAAAGGTTTCTAACAGTGCTGGATTCATGTAGCATTCCGGTGGTATTCAGGTTGGACCAGGGCCGGATTTAGACTTGCTGAGGCCCTAAGCTATACAAAACCCAGAGGCCCCCTACTGTATTAAATTACATCAGCTGGTCTCAGAAAAATTTTAAATATATATGCCTTTTTAATATTTGAAATCATTTTTATATTGTGCTTTTATTCGAGGCCCCAGCAGATTGCGAGGCCCTAAACTGTAGCTTATTTCGCTTATGCGTAAATCTGGCACTGGGTTGGACACATTTTGAGGACTCCTATGTGTTGTTTTGGAGGGGGGAAATGAAAGAAAGATTACACACTGAAACCCTTATAAATGGAACTGCCAGTGAATTCCCCTGAAATTAAATCCCAGATGAAAATTTGAGGGTCTTCCTCAGGTGAAACATTCGGACAGAAACTAAAAGAATAGGGTTAATGAAATCTTTTAAGGGATTCGACACACCTTTATAAACTCCCCCCCCCCCTGCTAAAACAGAATTGGAGGCAATATTTGGAGGGGCCAGGCAAAATATATTTAGGAATCTCTATGTATATGTGTGTGTGTGTGTACATTTATATACATACATACATACATACATACATACATAC
>NW_015169818.1:79165-90837 GCF_001447785.1 Gekko japonicus | reverse complement strand
ATATATATATATATAAAATCAAAGGAAGCTCTGGATAATCTTTTACAGTGCTTATTGATTAACATAGTTCCATACAAAATAAAAAACTGAACACATGCATTGTCGATATATCAGGATCACACACCCCTCTCACATACACGCTGTATTTCATCTGTCTTCCCCTGTTTACAGTTAACAGCAGTTTGGTGGGGAGTAGGGTTGTGACCAGTGTTCCCTCTAAGCTGAGTTAGTGTGAGCTGGCTCACAGTTTTTTAGCCTCTGGCTCACAGATTTTTGTCTCAGCTCAGGAAGGAGGGCTCCAGAGCAAACTGATTTATGCAGTAGCCAAATCGCTCGCTCACAACTGTAATGCCAGTAGCTCACAAAGTGGAATTTTTGCTCACACGATTCCACAGCTTAGAGGGAGCATTGGTTGCCAAGTACTCACCATGTGCTAGCGAGGGGATGGGAGGGGGCCTTCTGGTAGTGGGGCAGGGCTCTGCCCCCAAACAGGACATGATGACCAATGCTCCCTCTAAGCTGTAGAGTCTTGTGAGCACAAATTCTACTTTGTGAGCGACTGGCATTAAAGTTGAGAGCGAGTGATTTGGCTGCTGCATCAATTAGTTTGCTCTGGAGCCCTCTTTCTTGAGCTGAGACAAAAAACGTGTGAGCCGAGGGCTAAAAAAACTGCGAGCTAGCTCGCACTAACTCAGCTTAGAGGGAACACTGATGATGACATCATGCAGAAGGGACGTCACCACATTGGGAGTGTCGTGCAGCAACGTTGTGGTTTGAAGGCAAAACTCTGGTAAAATTGCCCTCAGAGCATCACCGTGTGACGCCCCCAATGCAATGAGGTCACTTCCACATGACATCATTGTGTTGGCGACATCACTGTTTGGGGGTGCCGTTTCCCTTCGCAGCCAACTGGCCAGTTTTGGGCAGAAGCCCCCCAAACCGGGGGATTCCCTGCCCAGACCTGGGGAATAGCAACTCTCCTGGGGAGGTATTTTTACTGGGGGAATAAGCACAGGGGAAATGTTTAACCTTCACTTTCTCTAGCATCATAATCCTAATCCAAGATATCTTTCCTCATAAGGCTTTGAAACATTAAATGGGGGGGGCGGGACCATTAGAGAGATCCCGAGACTGAGTTATTGTTCTTAAATCATGGCAGAGATACTGAAAGCCACCTGCAATGATGACGCTACCCATCCCTGCACAGAGCTTGACTCTGTAGTTATTTAAAACGGCCCTTCATTTTAGCCTGAAAGGGGTTTAGTTCAGCTTGTTCCCTCTTGTTGTTGTTCAGTCGCACAGCCGAGTCCGACTCTTCGCGACCCTCTTGTCTACCCATAATTGTCACAGTGGTCGTCTCAACCCCAGACGGAGCTACTAGCAAGAAGCATCTAATGGCAAACTGGTTGCACAGGGGGACTGCGATCCCTAACCAAGTCTCTCAGCCTGTCAAAGTCCTCCATTTAAATCTCTGCTGTTTAGTTCAACAGAAGAACAACACAGGCGAACCAAACACTGCTCTCAGCATGGACTAGCGGAGAGTGCAGACCAAGGGACCAAGGATCTTCAACCTGCATGTCTTTCTTCACACAGTTCAACAAGTCAGGAGAATTCTCCTGGGGGCTGCTCCGTCCCTGCGCCCTGAGCCAGCGCCGGAAGCGGAATTTGCTCTTAGAAAGCAAAGAGATTCCGTAGGTGCCATGTGTGGTCTCCAGCAGAAGAGTGACTCAGTCGTCATGGGTACTTTCTGTTTACAATCCCGCGCAGCGGAGCTGGCGTCTGATACAAAGAGACAGCCTTGTCTGAAAGCAAACGTTTTGGGAGCTCTGATTGGCTGGAGGGATGACAGAGCTGCATGGGTGGTGGTGGTGGGGGCTAGCCAAAGAAAAGGAATGGATGAATTAGCATGCAGAAAGCAAAGTGAACAGGGCTTTAACCTCATCTGAAGGATAGGATATTTCCGCTGCTACTTCTGCCTCTCTGAAATGTGGTGTCGAGCAGTGTTCCCCCTAAGCTGAGTTAGTGTGAGCTAGCTCACAGTTTTTTAGCCTCTGGCTCACACATTTTTGTCTTAGCTCAGGAAGGATGGCCCCGAACAGGGGCGGATTAAGGCTCACCAGTGCCTTAAGCACTGACCAATCTTGGTGCCCCCCTCCTTTCCACACTGACCCAGTCCATTTCAGTTGTCGACCTGTCTGCCCAGATATACAATGCAGGTTGCAGCAATACAAAAATTTATTCACATGATAACACAATATACTGTACAAACTAAGCTTTTCACCCTTTCCCCAACTTTGTGGTGCCCTCTTTGGCCCTGGTGCCCTAAGCACGTGCTTAGTCTGCTTAATGGTTAATCTGCCCCTGGCTCCGGAGCAAACTAATTGATGCAGCAGCCAAACTGCTCGCTCACAACTTTAATGCCAGCAGCTCGCAAAGTAGAATTTTTGCTCACAAGATGCCACGGCTTAGAGGGAGCGCTGGTGTCGAGTGCAGAGTGTGGGATGCAGATGCGGGAAACCCAAGAGGAAATCTCTGTTGAAGCATGCCTCACTCACTTCTGCACAAAAAGGAGGATGATTTCGCACTAGGGTTGCCAACCTCCCTGTGGGGCCTGGAGATCCCTTGGAATTACCGCTCAACTCCAGCTGTCAGAGCTTCACAAGATGCCACGGCTTAGAGGGAGCACTGGTGTCGAGTGCAGAGTGTGGGATGCAGATGCGGGAACCCCAAGAGGAAAGCTCTGTTGAAGCATGCCTCACTCACTCCTGCACACAAAAAAAGGATGACTCTGCACTAGAGTTGCCAACTTCCCTGTGGGGCCTGGAGATCCCTTGGCATTACCGCTCAACTCCAGCTGTCAGAGCTCAGTTCCCCTGGAGAGAATGGCTGCTTTGGAGGGTGGACTCTGTGGCGTTATACCCTGCTGAGGTCCCACCCCTCTCTTAACCCCACCTTTCCCAGGCACCACCCCTAAATCTCCAGGAGCTTACCTAACTAGAGTTGGCAAGCCTGTTCTACACACCACCAAGGGACAGATCCTTGCACATTCTGTGTGGAGTTCGTTACGTAGAGGCAATGGGCAAAATGTCCCTTAGCTGGTTTAGGGCTTTCCAACAGTGGCTACCTGCAACACTGTCTGGAATCAGTGACCGCCACAGTCACATAGAGGTCTTGGTAACCAATGTTCCCTCTAAGCTGTTGGAATCTTGTGAGCAAAAATTCTACTTTGTGAGCCTCTGGCATTAATGTCGTGAGTGAGCAGTTTGGCTACTGCATAAATTAGTTGGCTACTGCATAAATTAGTTTACTGCATAAATTAGCCATCCTTCCTGTGTGAGCCGGAGGCTACAAAACTGTGAGCTAGCTCACACTAACTCAGCTTAGAGGGAACACTGCTTGATGCACTCAATGCCTCATCCAGAATTTACTCCGCAAGCTGTGCTTGTGGACAAGGATGCCAGAGACTCAGCAGGTTGTCGAAAAACTAGCTCCCCATCTCAAAAACTGGGCAGTGCAATCAGAACCAGGGTTTCAACCCTCTTGGTGAGAGTGCCTGAACCAGTATAATGGAGATGACCTTTCCCTCCTCCTGGTCTTCTGAAAATTGCACCAGTCAGATATGGAGAGCTGCTCATCACCGCCGGTAACTTCGGCCACTGGGAAAAGATTTCCCCCTCAGATCCCCTCACACGTTTAAAAGACAGACACGGGTACTCATCAACCTGCACGTGAATTGGGGAGATAAAAGACTCTCTAGAAATCCATAATCGTTCAGCTGGAGCTTTGGCTCCCTTGGAGCTTTGGCTCTTCAAAGCTCATATCCTGGAAATCTTGTTGGTCTCTAAGCTTCTGAGAGTCAGGGGTCATTTCCTGCAGGAGCGCACAGGAGCGGAGCTCCAGCAGTAAAGAGACCAGGGGGTGGGCACATGCAACAAGCCCCACCCCCTGCTCCCAGCAGCCCCGGGCCACAAGGAGCAAGAAGCAGCCAGGTAGTTTCAAAGCCCCCCCCCCTGAACAGCAATCCAAAACAGTCCAGTGGCACCTTTAAGGCCAAGGTTTATTCAGGTACAAGCTCTCCCTCCTCTGCGAGGACAGATCTGCGTGTCCCCCCCCCCCCCAATAGCTAGCAATCCAAAAGAGTCTAGGGGAGCCTGAGCGGTGGGTGTTGCCTTCTGACACACTTCCGGTGATGTCAGGGTGTGTGTCATATGCAAATAAGTTATGCTAATGAGTTATGCTAATGAGCTCCTGCACCTCTTTTTCTACGAAATGACCCCTGCTGAGAGTTAAAGCTCCTGGGGGCAATTTTGATTCTTCCAAGTTTACACCTGGAAAATCTTGTCGGTTGCTAAGGTGCTACTGGACTCAAATCAAGCTCTTCCACTTCCCGTAGCCAGGAAAAATTTTTTGGGGGGGCACTGGGGGAACCAGTGGGGTATGATGTCACATCTGACATCACAACATTTTTTGTTTTTTTTGGGAACAGCAGCAGCACTGAGGCAGCTCCCATCAGCTTTTAAAAAATAAGTACCTCGTGATGTAAACTTGTGGGGCATGGCTGTGTGTTAAGGGGGCATTGCCCCCAAAATGCTCCATGGTAGCTACGGGCCTGTCCACTGCAGAGGAACATAGCTTTGAGGGAGCTTTGACTCCCCAGAGCTTCCCCCCAAAACCTTGTTGGTATCTAAAGGTGGCTAGTGAATTCAGATCTTTTGGGAGGGGGAACCAAAATGGCAGGTTGAGTGCAATGATTACAGTGAGCATTTAGGGGAGATGTCACTCCTCTTCCTTTTTAGATAGCCCTCCCTCCCAAACTCTCTATTCTGCTTAATGATTCCTTCATGGTTCTTCGTTTCAGACCTGGGTGGGTTTGTGTTCCAGGCCCAGGCTGGGGCACCTTGGCACAACGTCAGTGCATTTTTGTACAGGGAGACCACACAGCAGTGGCAACGGCGGCAGCCCTTTGCCTGGCAATTTTAATTTTATGGTTAGGCAGACTGGATGAATTCCATTCAGCAGTTGCTAGGGAGACTGCGAGAGAGCAAGAGTGAGAGGGGAGGGAAACGTACCATAGGAAAGGCTGGATCCTGCCAAAAATACCCAAGGCCTTTCAGAAAACCCAGAAGACCACAGATGTGATAGAAAGAGAAAGTTGGTCAACTGCAGCGGGGAGGGGGGAACTCACAAAAAGGCAACCCTTCCCACAAGATCATGTTACATCTCTCTCTTTCACTCACTTCTGCCCACCCACCTGCCTTCAGACCACAAAGTTTATTCCAAGACATTCCTTATATCTTGGCCGCTGAAGCTGTGAAGCATCACAGAGCACCACTAACCTCCCAAACAAGGCCAGGGCGCTTCCCTGCAATAACCTCCAGTCCGCATCCGCCCCTTCCTCACACATGTCAGTCCAGGGGCTTTGTGCGATATTAGGATATAACATAAGAAAACATAGTGTCGAGGAGCACAGAGAAGCTGCAGAAGGCAAGACAGACACAAATATGCACAGAGCTGCCTTCTACTGAATCGGCCATTGGTCCACCAAGGTCAGTACTGTCTGAGGCACAGACTGGCAACGGCTCTCCAGAGTCTCATAGTCATTCACATCACCTACTGCCTGTTTCTTTTAACTGGAGATGCCAGGGATTGAACCTGGGACCCTCCACATGCCAACCAGAGGCTCTTCCACTAAGCCACAGTCCTTCCCTTATGCAGTATAGCAAAGCACTCCAGGTGTTCACCCAAGAGCTCAGCAAGGTGCCCTTTTTGATGCAGGGGAGCAGGAAAGATTTCAGGCCGGGAGGAAGACCCATCTTCCAAATGCACCAATCCAAATCCACATCAGGCCCCAACTACCTGAGAACTTAATTCCAAGCCCACAACTTGCAAACCACGTCAGGTTAAAAACTCCTTGTGGTGGACCCAGGCCCATAGCCAGGATTTTGTGGCTTTTGGGGGATTTTTTTTTCCTGGTGGGGGTGAAGTTCTCAGTGCAGAGAGAAAAACCATGTAACCAAAAGAAAGCTGTTACCAGGATAGATCTCAAGGTTGCAAGCTGTCAGTCACTTGAGATGACAGTTCTCAGCTGCTGCAAGTTAATCACTTCTGCCAGCCTAAGCAACGATTCTGAGAACAAGCTGGCAGTTGGGAGTGATGACTTCTATAGTCAGGAAAGCGAATGTTTCGGCAGAAAAACTCTCCTAAGCGAGACCAGTTTCCTGACCCAGAGTTGGAAGGAATCCTAGAGGTCACCTACTCCAACCTTCTTGCTCAATGCGGGAATTAGTCATCTACAGCACCCCACGCTGCTTAAAGGAGCACGCCTTTTAAAAATGTTTTGAAGTGATTGAAAAAAGCATTTACAGGAGAAATTCTTGTGGGGCTGTGCCTTTAGAAAAGGGGGCGGAGCCCCCCAAAGCCCCACCAAAGCTACGGACCTGGGTGGACCCAAGGAGGCTGCAAGGATAACGTAATACAACCCCAGCCACCTACCCTGCGTGGGGGATCAGGTCTCCCATTAAGGCATCCATCCCCCTGCCTCTGGTCCTCCAATGCTGCCTGGTGCCCCAGCTGGAGAACTGGGGAGGGGGGAGAGGATGTGGCACCCCACAGAGCTCTAGCAACTGATACCGCTGCAACACTCTAACAGTCCTTCCATGGTAAAACCATAGTGTTTAGGAGATTGTTAGAGTATCACAGCAATGCTGTGATGTCACTTCCAAATATGGGAACAGAAGTGATATCACAGCACCATACAATGCTGGC
This sequence comes from Gekko japonicus, assembly GCF_001447785.1. Classification (NCBI taxonomy): domain Eukaryota; kingdom Metazoa; phylum Chordata; class Lepidosauria; order Squamata; family Gekkonidae; genus Gekko; species Gekko japonicus. The sequence continues at coordinate 84,072 of NW_015169818.1, read as the reverse complement.
CCCACCCCCAAAAGGTTCTGGGGATTGCCAGCCCTCAACTGGCAACCCTGCCCTGTGTTCACCCTCTGTTCCTGTAATATGGGCACAGAGATCTAAACTATGTGTTACACGCAAGTGCTTCTTATAAACCCCTGACCACCAAGTTTTGAAGACTGCTCTTGAGTAGATGAGAGACGGGGGAGGCGGGGGCATGTAACCCTTTCCAAAGAATTCCGCACTCTCACTCTTTTCTCCAGAGAAGCCTGCTTATTGCTGTCAACATGTACCTCGGCACACTGCCCAGGGTTAAGTGGAACAGAAAACAGTTGGCAGGGAACAGAGCTACCAAGAAGGGGAGATGATAATGGGGGAAACATTTCCAGGGATCCTTGTCACCCTTAGGGTCCATAAATAGGGCTGCCAACTCCATGTTGGGGGATTCCTGGAGATTTCGGGGTAGAGCCTAGGGACAACAGACTTTGAGGAAGGGAGGGACCTCACTCCAGCATGGTAAAATCTCACAGGGTCCACCCTCCCAAGCTACCATTTCCTCCAGGAGAACTTAGCTCTACAGATTGCTCGTCATGCCAGGAGATCCCCAGGCCCCACCTGGAGGTTGAGGAATTCCAAAAACAACATCCATGACAAAAATAACGAAGAGTCAGTACAGATAAGTTCCAAAGACATTTACTGTACTAATTTCTGTAGAGAATTTTCTTCTATTATCGCTCACACGTTAACGAATACTGCGCAACGAACAATTCGTTTCACAATATTTGCTTTATCTGAGCGTGTAGCATTGTGAAGACCTGGGGTTCTGTTATTAGTGAGTCACCATGGAATGTTTCCTTCTAGAGTTTATAGGTAGTAATTGATAAGAATTGGGACTGCTACATGCTCAGACAAAGCAAACTTTGTGAAACAAATTGTTCATTGCACAGTATTCGTTAGCGTGTGAGCGATAATAGAAGAAAATTTTCCACAGAGATTGCTACAGTAAATGTTTCTGCAACTTATCTTTATTGACTCTTCGTTATTTTTGTCACGGATGTTGTTTTGGGAATTCCACTTCCTCCCGTGGTTTCTTATGTCTGGCTCCCACCTGGAGGTTGGCAACTCCAGTCCATGAAGCCTGATGAGTCATGTTTGGGCTGGGGCTGGGTCATCCATGTGGGGAGAGAAAGTAGGAATCTCTGCCTAGGGACCTGGCATCAATGAGAATGGGATTATTCCCTCCTGTTCCTCTGAGCAAAATGCTCCTTTCCCAAGGCTGCTTGTCTTCACAATTAACAGCAGGCCTTCATTGCACAGTTGCTCTGCCTAGGGACCTGGCATCAATGAGAAAGGGATTATTCTCTCCTGTTCCACTGAGCAAAATTCTCCTTTCCCAAGGCTGCTTGTCTTCACATTGCATAGCATGTGCATAGCATGCAGTTAGGGCCCTTAGGAAGGCACAGACAAACAGGATGCAGGTAAACCTCTTCCTGGCATTACCACTGCAGAATGCAGGTGGAGAAGGACATTATAAAACCATTTGCCAGATACAGATACAGGCAAGACAGATGCCCCACCTTGCCATCTCACACGCCTGTGGTCTAAGGACTTTTCTCCTCCCTCTGTAGAACATTCAACAACGAAATCTCACCCACCTGTATCCCGGGAGCAGCCTGACAACGTTTTTAAAAAACTGGTCTACATGGAATACTCAACAAAACTCCTCCTTCGTTGCCTTCCGCACAGAGTGAGAACAACTTTGTCAAGCACCTGGCAGGTCACGGCGCTCAGTCACTGGGCTGCAGTTAACTTGGTGGTTCACAAGTTGTTCAGGCCTCTGGGAAGTGCTATGCAGCCAGACAGAGAGGAAAGTGTCACGCTGGGCCTCCCCAAGCATAGCCACTGCCTCTGCAGTTTTGCATTAAAGCACTGTGGGAACTCGGTCGACTAGCTGTTCCCTACTGCTTCTCATGTGCTCGATTTAAACTGGGCCAGGGACTGGAGATAGGAAAGCACTCTGAATTCTCTCTCAAAGAGAGTCCACACTTCCATCAGAACTTCAGCGCAGCTCACGGGGCGCGATCATCACGGTGACCCCCCTGAGACAAAGTAGCCAAAGAGATGGGCGTTTTGCCCAAAGATACCAAGTCAGCGTTGAAACCGAGCGGGGGGGGGGGATTTTCCTTCAGACTTCCTCAACACTCTATCCACTGCGCCTCAGCCCTCTTAAATATTTTACTTTTACCAAGGCTCCGCTGAATTGTTCAGTATCTGAAGACCTCACAGTAGCTTCAGTCTAGCTCATAAACTTTAATGGCTTGGCAGGCATCCCAAGCCAGGAGGGCGCTGAGTGAAACCTCCGCTGCCTAGCAAAAGCCCGTCTCAGGGACTGCTGCCATTTTCCGAGAGGGAAAATGGTTCGGCTGGCACAACCACAATGGTATCCCGGCAAAACGCATCTCAACATTGTCTGGACAGAGAGGTGAGGAGTGCGGGTAGGGAGGTCCTCTCACCTAGTGTGAAACTGACATTCATCCTTCCCGGGTTCTTCCCAGCCTGTGACCCGAGTGAGACTCAGACAATGAAGTACGGTAAACCGCAAAACACCTCCAAGACCGGAATGCAGAGTGCAAACCTCGAATCCATTTTGCATCCTCAAGGCAATGAAACAGCCCAGGATTTTTTTTTTTTTAATTTAAAGAATTGCTATTACAGAGAGCAATCGACACAATTCTCTGCACTTTGCAGATTATGGAGCAAGTACAGGGGGAAGGGGCGGCTGGAGGTTGTTATACAGAACTTGGGATTTTACCGGGGAAAATTTGCATTTCATTCTGCAGAGCCATCACCGCCTCCCAACAATTAATCCATTGTACTGCTGCTCCGTGAGGTTAATACGGCCCCGAATCCTCCAAAAAGGATGACAGAATCCCCTCTACGATGGGAGCACTAAGAGAGTGAGAACAATCCTATCATCAAACTGCCTTTTGACCAAGAGCGCCCTGGAGCAGCAAAAATGCTCTGCAAGCCAGCCAGACTGTTTTTGTCTTCGTCTTGCAGGGGGATCTCTCCACAGTTCAACAGCACAGGGTGAAAACAGTGCATAGAAAAACTGGTATCGTCGTTTGACAACAGTGGTCCTTTCCGCACTGGATGTTAAACCCTGGTTCAGTCCTGTCCCTGAACTTACATTCTACACTACACTCGAGTTCACCCCTGTAATTATCTCGGGGTATTGGTTGTCTCCACATTACACTGAGGTTACCCCGGTTTTGCCCCACACTTGTCCTGGGGTAAAAAGGATGCCGTTATAACCAGGGATAAATGCAAGGTATTGTGTCACAAGTTGAACTCTGATGAAACCAGTGTGGAAAGGATCAAAAACAGTCTTCATAATCCAGAAAGAGAACCGTGAATGACAACAGCCTTTTCTTTCAGTCTCAAAGAGGAGGGGAAGTGGTAGAGCAGGGGTTCCCAATGGGGTGCTTGTAGGTTAGGGACGCCATGGCATCCACTGATGCCTTTCCTGACACCTACCAAGTTTTTTAAAGAAGTGGGTGTGGCCAGGTAGGACCTTTTCCCAGCAAGGCTTCTGATTGACTACTGGAGATTTGATTGGCTGTGCAGATTTTTTTTCAGTGTTGCTTTGGCGGCAGCTGCCACCACAAACAAGGATCTGTGCTGGCTTGCGCAGAATTAAACCTCTTATTTTTCTGTTTGAAAGGGAGACTTTTGGGATGGTTTCAGGGTGTGAGTGGGAAGAGACATTTCTCCAGCTGTATCATCTTGTGTGCAAATAAATACTCATAATGTACATAAACTGGACCCGCACCCTTGGGTTCCGTTACTTTGGCACGCCAAGAAATTGAAGGTTGGTCTACTTAGAGATGGACAAAATTGATACTCAGTGGCTTTCCATAGAGTTCTCTCTGTGCAAATCCCATTACTGGATAGAGAAGGTTCTGTTTTCATCAACATACCCTCCTTTTTAAGACCCTGAAACCTTCTGTAATTTAGGGAGCCTTCCTAAACAGGTATATTCAGAAGTTCCACATTAGTCAATGGGCTTCCTCCCAGGAACATGCCCTTAGGATTGCTGCCTTGATCAGGAAAATTGGAAAGTTAAAATTAGACTGGTCCTTAACTTACAGCCAAGTTTTCAACATATAACTATATTTCTTTAAGCTTCAGGTTAAAAAGGAGATTATCTACCATCTTTCTTGGTTTATTGGTGCTCATATACATAGCTTAAGGATCCCATTTTGAGAGCAGGAGCTTGAAAATTGTCTGTAGTTCTCTCTCTCTCTCTCTCTCTCTCTCTCTCTCTCTCTCTCTCTCTCGTTACATTTAGACCTCCAAGACTTCTCTGTGCTTTTCAAAAGCAATCCAATCACCAGATGAATGTGCCGTCAGCTCACCTTCCCACTGTAGATAGTCACTAATAAAACACTTCTCATCACATTTGTCAGACTCCCATAATTGGCCTCTACTCCAGGCAGCAGTAACGTTGTTCTTCAGAGGAGCAGGAAGAATCAAGTTCATGCCAATCTGCTCCCTCTTGCTTCTAGCATCATCCAGTCGTCAACGTGTACAGCCTCAACATCCCTCACCTGATCAGAAAGGTGACCTGGAAAGTGTTCTAAACTTCTCTATGACTCGGATCGTGTCATCAGCTCTCTGTCACAAGGAACACACTTCCTGATGCCACCTCACCAGCTAGATGGCCGAATCTCTAAGAGAGGAGAAGGAAACGGGAAGCATTTTGTCCCCCAGCACAGCCATACAGAGGCAGATACCCACACACCACCATGTGTGTACAAACATTATGTGCCATCAGGTTGCAACCCAATACTACCAGAAAAACCACAGTGTAGACAATGCAACAGCAAAAAACAACCACTGTGAAATACAGCACTATTACAGTAAAGGCAAAA